>NC_090267.1:387099876-387405590 GCF_040414725.1 Anabrus simplex | reverse complement strand
ATACGTATTTAACACAACATACTGTATATGCTATTCGATTGCTAATGCATGACCTGAGGAAGTCGCACACACGTGTTCGTACAGTGTCACGCTGAGAACATTAATCATTTTGTCGCGGAGTCCCGCACGACAGCTGACATGGGGTACGACCCACCCGCATCACACACCCAATAGCCAAGTTTAATTAATACAGCTACATCATTTTTCGTACTCCCCTGTCCGTTGCCAAACTTCTTACAATAAGAAAATTTGCCGTTATAACCATCATGTCATCGATACCAATAAAAACCTCACATCTTTCTGAAAATCTTATTAACTAATTACTGTACGTCAGCGTTAATGGGTTTCTGTCAGTGCATAATAAATAGCCTGTATTGCATAGTAAAGAAGAGTTCAATACTCTTCCAACATTCTTATTATAAATTGGACTGTCATGTTAAATTATGATATTCAAATTAAAATCATTTAACCCTCGGAGAGCTGAATTTTGTCCAGGGAAAACGACAAATATCTAAAAAAAAAAAAACTATATTTAAGTAGGAAAGGAGGAGGAGAGGGCACTCCTCCGTAAGGTCTGTCATAGTCGAAGGAAAATTTTGACAACTCGAAAACGAAAATTGAAGATGTGAAACAAGGTTGTCGAATTCCTTTTTCTTGCTAAAGGAATTTGGGGTTCCACTGCACTTAATATCGTTACTGAAAAGCCTGTATAAAAACCACGCAGCAACCATAAAGGTAGATGGTGATCTCTCAGGCATTTTCAATGTGACGAATGGAGTAAGGCAAGGTTGTATATTATCACCTCAACTCTACAACATCTATGCAGAGTGTGTCATCAAAAGAGCTCTCAATGGCTGGAATGGTGGAATTTCGATTGGTGGCAGAAAAATTAATAACCTACGCTTTGCAGATGACACTACCCTCATGGCTGGTAGTGAAGAGGAACTTCATGACTTGCTTGTTAGGGTGAAGAACACTAGTCTTCAGTATGGTCTAGAGATAAACATAAAAAAGACCAAACTAATGGTAGTTGATCGGCAAGGTGAAATCCAACTTACGGGATACCTAAAAGACCTGGATATAGTTAAGGAATTTGTATACTTGGGGTCTGTCATCAACGACACGGGAAACTGTGATAAAGAGGTAAAAGGACGTATTGTCTTAGGTCGTGCTGCAATGGTTAAACTTACTAAGATCTGGCAGAACCGGGCAATATCAAAAGCCACGAAGATGCGCTTGGTAGAATCACTAGTGTTCTCCGTCTTTTTGTACGGCTGTGAGACCTGGACCGTGAATGCTAAAGACAGAAAAAGCATTGATGCCTTTGAGATGTGGTGTTGGCGGAGAATGCTACGTGTATCCTGGACAGAAAAAAGAACTAATGTTTCCATTCTGGAAGAACTCTGCATCAAGAAACGTCTATCTTCCCGTGTGAGTGAACGTTACCTCCAGTTCCTTGGCCACATTTTGAGACGAGACGGAGAGAACTTGGAAAAGGTAGTTTTACAAGGCAAAATTGAAGGCAGTAGACCACGAGGAAGAACAGCAAGCAGATGGATAGATCAGGCGAAGAAGATCACTGGGCTACCACTTCAGGTCATACTAACGAAATGTGAAAACCGCTCTGGATGGAGACATCTTGTCAAGGTTGCAACAAGGAAATGATGGAGTTATGAGGTCACGACGCTCAGTAATGAGCACAACGACTAATGATGATGATCTAAAACATAATCTTAATATATCCACCTCCCTTCCCCCTCCTCGCAGAATCCAAAAGCTTCAGGTGATACGCTCGTGGTGCAGTTAGTGACTATTAATTACTAACCTCCCTATCAAGAACGCGCTGGATTATACTTTGTCGAGAAATTAGAATGAAACAGGCAAATAACATTATGAACGACCTTAGTTATTAAATCAATCAATCAATCAATCAATCAATCAATCAATCAATCAATCAATCAATCAATCAATCAATCAATCAATCAATCACCATTGATTTCCATTTAGGGCGGTCGCCGAGATGGCAGATTCCCTGTCAGATGTTTATTTAATTAAATGATTTCAAAGAATTAGAAAAATCGAATATTTCCGTTGGTAAACTATTTCAAAACCATACTTACCCTTCCTGTAAATGAATATTTTCCCCTATTTGTCCTCTTGAATTCCAGCTTCACCAACGAATTATGCTCTTCCTTACCTTTAAAATGTCCGACTCGTTGGCTGAATGGTCAGCGTACTGGCCTTCGGTTCAGAGGGTCCCGGGTTCGATTCCCGGTCGGGTCGGGGATTTTAACCTTAATTGGTTAATTCCAGTGGCCAGGGGGCTGGGTGTTTGTGCTGTCCCCAACATCCCTGCAACTCACACACCACACATAACACTATCCTCCACCACAATAACACGCAGTTACCTACAAATGGCAGATGCCGCCCACCCTCATCGGTGGGTCTGCCTTACAAGGGCTGCACTCGGCTAGAAATAGCCACACGAAATTATTATTATTACTTTTAAAATCTCTTTTCAGGCTAATTCGGCTACTAATGTCCTTCCACCGACAGGTCATAATATACCACCCAGTCGAGCAACTCGTCTCTTTACTTCCAAACCACCGGGCGAGTTGGCCGTGCGCGTAGAGGCGCACGGCTGTGAGCTTGCATCCGGGAGATAGTAGGTTCGAATCCCACTATCGGCAGCCCTGAAGATGGTTTTCCGTGGTTTCCCATTTTCACACCAGGCAAATGCTGGGGCTGTACCTTAATTAAGGCCACGGCCGCTTCCTTCCAACTCCTAGGCCTTTCCTATCCCATCGTCGCCATAAGACCTATCTGTGTCGGTGCGACGTAAAGCCCCTAGCAAAAAAAAAAAAAAAATTCCAAACCTTCCCATCCCAAATTTTGAAACATTTTCGTAACACTACTCTTTTGTAGGAAACCACACACACACAAAAATCGCGATGCTTTATTTTGGATCTTTTCCAGTTCCAGAATCAAGTAATCCCGCTGATGGTTCCGTACATTGGAACAATACTCACGAATTCAAGTCACAACGCAATTATGATTATTATTATTATTATTATTATTATTATTATTATTATTATTATTTATAGTCCGTGCGACAGTTACACACGTGGAAACCACAGAAAGAAGACGGTAATCTGCATTGTATGTAAAGAAGACACAGAGCTAGGAAAAAGTGATTGTGATGCGTAATACAGTATATTGTTGTTCATGACCGACTAAGAGGGGGGGGGGGTGTTAGCGAAGTTACACTTCCCTTTAAAACAATATTACTACCAAAATAAGAACGAAAATATATTGCAAAGAAAAGTAATTGTAAGAGTAATTGCTAGAAAAACAGCATTAATTATATTCTGTGTAATTGGAATTCGTAAATATATGTGATTCTTATTCAGTCTTGTATTATTTCACATTTTTTGCAAAACAGCCATTTCTTGTAGGTGGGCATAGAATACCCAGTCTTGGTAGTTCGTGATATTAAAAAAAAAACACAGTTCTATCCCTTCAGGCAAGCAACTCAATGTTGAAAACATCCTGGGGGTATGAGCTTCGAATTTTAGGTAAATAAAATATAATAACGTATGAGAATATATTCTTTATTTAATCCTAAAAATTGAAATCCTATCCTTAATCATCGTTATCCGATCGATTAAATTAACACTTTGCCGTTTTTCCACCAATACGAGCGCTGATGTGAGTCAATGCACTGTTTCACTTAAGCACCGCTACGAGCGCTAATGAGAGTCAATGCAGTTTCACTTAACTACATTCGACGGGGATATTTTTCAAAAAATCTAAAAGCGTCTGAGGGGATTGAAACAAGGAACACATTACAAACATTATTATGTAAATAAGTTCATTTGGTTAGGATTTGAATTTTTAAAAGTTAAGCGAGTAAAGAAACAAGCAAGTTTAGGCTCTTTTTCCGGAACTATACAAGCCGCACAATATGAAACATTTCCGGGCACTTTAGCCCTTCAACTTTAGGCACAGTGGAGGAATTTCATTAATTTTACATTTTTCGTGGTATGGAAACCCTTACTGTTTCTGCTAAGATGTGTTTTTAACATTAAAATACCTTGGTAGTGTGAAAGGTTAGTAGGAGTATACCGTAACCAACGCATTTTAAGTACAAAAATCAGAAACGTAGTTAATTTAATTACCTGTATGTTTAATATTTGACAAGATGGAGTAAATATAAACCCCTTGAACCTTGAAGATGGTAGAGAATTAAAATGTGAAGTATTCCTTCTCGATGTCTCTATTCGCAAACTTGTATTAAATAATACGGTTGAGTTTGCATGGAATATAGAAATGTGATGATTTGGTATCAGGAGGGCCGTTCGGCAGTAAAACATGCCATAGAATTTAATCTATCGGGCGAGGTGGCCGTGTGGTTAGGGGCGCGCGGCTTTGACCTTGCATCCGAGAAATAGCGGGTTCGCCCCACTGTCGGCAGCCCTGAAAAGGGTTTTCCGTGGTTTCCCATTTTCACACCAGGCAAATGCTGCGGCTGTACTGTAAGTAATTAAGGCCACGGCCACTTCCTTCCCACTCCTAAGCCTTTCCTATCCCATCGTCGCCATAAGACCTATCTGTCGGTGCGACGTAAAACAAATAACAAAAAAAGAAAGAATTTAATCTCACCTCATCCCTGACCCCATATCAGGAAACGGGACTAAGAATTAGACATACTTCTGCAGAGAAGTGTAATGATTCCAACTTTGTGATATTCCCTCATTTTTGGTTATTGTATTTTCTCATAAGACGGTTAGTATTTACAGTCATTAAATACTAAACGAAAAAATTTTCCAATACTATGAGCTTTGCTGAAGAAGACGTTTAACGTTTTTTGAGTTTTCTTCCAAGACCTTTATCACTTTCGGAGGCGTCAAACACTTCCAGTGGTTTTCTTGAGACTGTTAACATTTTAGGAGACATTAGAATATTCCTGAAGTTTCTTTTAATACCATTAGTTGATCCAAAGCAGGAATACTCGCCTCGATGAACATGGCTTGAGATTTAAACTGAAGTGACGGTGTACTTGGAGTGTAGAGAGCAGAATGATGGGTCAATTATCATTGATAACGTTGATCTGCCTAAAAAATATACTTTTAAGTGCATGGGAACGGATTGTATCGCACCTCCAGATGAACGGAACAGAGTCAGAGTCAACGCTGTCTGGATGAAGTGGCGCCAGGTTACAGCAGTTTCTTTCGACCGGAAGATGTCACTATACATAAAATCCAAGATTTACAGAACGACGATATGTCCAGTGGCATTGTACGGGACGGAGAATTGGCCTGTCACAAAGAAACATGAACAACATCTACAGGTTATGGAAGTGAAGGAGCTTCGACCGACAATGTAACTCAAAAACCTAGACCACGGCAGATATTAAGAGGTGGGGACTGCATTTGGTGTGACTAATACAGTTATTCTTGGCTTTCAAGACCACGGTCGTTATCTCGCCATCATTTGTAATCATTTGTAATTTGATTCATTTGTAATCATGTAGGCTGAATAGACTACGAACGATCCCTCAGATCCAAGTATAAATCCCTGACCCGGCCGGGAATCCAAAACCGACGCCTCCTAGTGAGTGGCAGGCATGGTAGTCCTAGACCGCGGGGCTGGCGTTTTGTCATTATAACCTGGATAAATTTTCTTGTCATAAAAACTGACGGTGAGAAACTTTTGAAGTGTTCGTCAGTAGACATATACTCGTGTAAACTAAGTACGATATATAACAACTGTGTGTTATTTGTCTCTTGTGTAAACTCAGTAAGATATCTAACAACTGTGTTTGTTCGTTGTGTAAACTCAGTAAGATGTCTAACAACTGTGTTTATTTATCTGTTGTGTAAACTCAGTAAGATATCTAACAACTGTGTTTATTTATCTGTTGTGTAAACTCAGTAAGATGTCTAACAACTGTGTTTATTTATCTGTTGTGTAAACTCAGTAAAATATCTAACAACTGCGTTTATTTATCTGTTGTGTAAACTCAGTAAGATATCTAACAACTGTGTTTATTTATCTGTTGTGTAAACTCAGTAAGATGTCTAACAACTGTGTTCATTTATCTGTTGTGTAAACTCAGTAAGATGTCTAACAACTTTGTTTATTTGTCTGTTGTGTAAACTCAGCAAGATAACTAACAACTGTGTTTATTTGTCTGTTGTGTAAACTCAGTAAGATAACTAACAACTGAATTTATTTGTCTGTTGTGTAAACTCAGTAAAATATCTAACAACTGTGTTTATTTGTCTGCTGTGTAAACTCAGTAAGATATCTAACAACTGTGTTTATTTGTCTGTTGTGTAAACTCAGTAAGATATCTAACAAGTATGTTTGTTATGTAAACTCGGTAAGATATCTAACAACTGTGTGTTATTTGTCTGTTCTAGCTCGTCCACTAACGACTTGATCTCCAGAAGAGGCGTATTCAGTCGAAGACACTACGGCTCTGTGGAATTGGTGAGTAACGTTTGGAATTAAAAAAAAGAATAACCTCATTGACGATTAGTATAACACACCACCAGACGAGTTGGTTGTGCGGTTAGGAGCGTGCAGCTGTGAGCTCGCATCTGGAAGATAGTGGGTTCGAACGCCACTGTCGGCAGCCCTGAAGATGGTTTTCTGTGTTTTCCCATTTTCACACCAGGCAAATACTGGGGCTGTGCCTTAATTAAGGCCACGGCCGCTTCCTTCCCATTCCTAGGCCTTTCCTGTCCCATCGTCGCCATAAGACCTATTTGTGTCGGTGCGACGTAAAGCAACTAGCAAAATACATATATATATATATATATATGTATATAAAACACACCCAGCAGTAAAAGTTAGTTCGTTTGAAAAAGATGCATGCAGGTACTTCGCAGATAGAATGCTTCAAATGCATCCCTAATGGCCCTTTTAGAAATATCTCAGACGCTACAGATCTTAAGTTTACGTGCAAAACATGCCTCTGCGACGCGTGCAGAGACCACATGCCCAGGTGACAGACAAAGAGGACGTGTTTCATTGGATTGGTAATCCGGTCCCATGGCTAATTGGTCAGCACGCTGTCCTTTGATCCAGGGGGGTCCCGGGTTCGATTCTCGGAAGGATCGGGGATTTTAACCTTAAATGGTTAACTCCTATGACTCGGGGGCTGGGTGTGTGTGTTTTCGTAAGCATTAGAAATCATCCTAGATAGTGCCCCATCTTAACAGATGCGTAGATCACTTGTACGGCGTCAACTCGAAAGACCTAAATCTAGCCTCTCCGGAGACCACATGCCAAAAAAGGAAAAGGATTGGGAGAAGGTAGACATACATCGTGTGACCCCTGAGGTACTCTCTTGGTTTGAAGAGCTGGACATTCGTCTATAAAGGACTGAAAGCCCTCCACATTAACTTTCTTAACAAGGACTTTGTATATATGTTGTTAATATGTCTATAGAGTCAATTTATGTTTTATACATAATAATTCATTTGATATATTAAATATATAGAGAGGGTTTGATCTTACGAAGGGGTGTCAGAAAATAACCGGAATGGTTTTCTTTGTGTGTTTCAAGAATCCCGCGCTGGAGTTTGCAGGTGGTAGTACTTGAAAAGTCTGACTTTGAGCGATACAGTGCGAAGCACGTCACTCGCTCAGGCTTCTCAGTTGCAGGGGAGCAGCTAAAGAAGGAGGCCGTGTTCGCTTTACCCAACATGGATTTCAAGTTGCAGCAGCACGTTTCAGTAAAATTTTGTGTTCTCCTGGACAGAACACCAACACAAACAGTGGAAATGTTGCAGCAAGCTTACTTAGAGGAATCCATCAGAAAGACGCAAGTTTTTGAATGGCACAAAAGCTTTAAGGAGGGTGAAACTGATCTTGAGGATGCTCCATGCCCAGGAAGACCTTCAACACAATTGATGTCATGTTGCGGGAAGACCGCCGTTTAACCATTGAATAGATTGCTGGAATGATAAACATCTCATGTGGATAAGTCGAGAATATTACGCGAAATGTTCTAGGAAGTAGAAAGATTTCATCGAAGTGGTTCCCCATATGATGAATGATGAGCAGAAGGCTCACCGTGTGATGGCATGTCAAGAATGAAAAAGGAGTATTTGGCGGGAACCAGATTTTTTAGACAGGGTTTTCACATGTGACAAGTCGTGGTTCAATCGTTATGATCCAGAAACAAAACAGCAAAGTGCCCAATGGAAATATCCTTCCAGTCCAAGAACCAGAAAGGCCAAAATTCAGGTGAATGCAGGAAAAGTCATGCACCTTGTCTTTTTTGATGAGCAGGGTATTGTGTACGATCATGTAACAAAAATTCAACGTATTTTTACTGCTGATTACTATTGTAAAGTATTAAAGGGGCGCCTTAAAATAAAAAAAAATTGCAGAAAAAAGACCAAACTTTTCTCAAATGGGGTATATCCTGCACCAAAACAACGCACCTGTTCAACGGGCAATCAAGACACAAGACACAATAACCGAATTGGGCAGTGAGGTGATGTCACATCACCTTATTCACGGTATCTAGCACCATGCGACTTCTACCTATTTCCTGCAGTGAAAAAGGAACTTCGGGGTCGTCATTTTCAAAGTGATCAAGACGTAAACAATGCAATTTCGGGTATAAACAACAGAATATAAAGAAAGCGCTTCGGGAAGTGTTTTGAACAGTAGACTGAACGCTGGAACCGTTGTATTGTGTCTGAGGGAGAATACTTTGAAGGTCTGTAAGTTAATTTGAATAAAGTTAACCAGTATTTTACTGTAATAAAATAATTTCGGTTATTTTTGACACCCCCTCGTACTACTTTTGAGAGTACAAATAAGAGTTCGTTCATTTATGTGTTATCCAGCAACACATTTCCGGCAGTATTCCAAACTTTTGTTGAGGTGAATATTTTTCGTGCCATGGTAGACCACTTTTAGTGAACATCGTGGAGCTTCCTGTCATGGTGAAGAAGTCTGCCAGCCTAGTAATTTCCTATACCGGTATTTTGGAGTGCTACAGGTAGAGAAGGACAGGATTAGAAAAACACTTAAGAGAGTGGTGGTGGTGGTGGTGGTGGTGGTGGTAGTAGTAATATTTGTACAAATGAGCCAACAATTTCTATTAACACGAATCAAAGGAAGAAATTGAAGTTATCCGACACTTTGAAGAATGAATGTATTAACAAAAGGAAAGTAAGGACCACGAAGGGCGTGAAAATGAAAGTCTCCCTAGGTTTCGCAAACCTACTACCGTCGGGGTCGAAGGAGAACAACTGTTGATCAAGGAAGATCGGATATGACAGATATAATAGGAATCAATCAAGGGATGTTCCACCATTCAACGCTTTATATAATATGTAACATTTATCAAGTGAAGGCCCGTTTCGATTCACTTGGAATCATCATCAGTTCAAAGCAAATAAATAAATCGAAAGGGCATTTACACACATTCAATATTAAATCTGCCTTAAAACAAACTGAAAATGGTTGGCATTGTAACAGGGCAGGTGACAGGGTAATGACAGCAAGGAGTAAGGGAACATCCACCTTCTGCGACTACTGTGCTATTCAACCAAGGCCGAACCGTAATTTAACTTCCTACCATTAACATCAACAGTGGGATTTTCCAATTACAGCAGTTGTTACAAAACGAAGAAGTTTCCCCAACTGCTCGGCAAACTGCCTTAACTGCAAATTTCCTTAATATCAGCACTTTCACATGTTTATCAAATTTGACAAACTTTTTTAAAATTTTTATCGACGATTCGACTAACAATAAATGAACATTTTTAACATGTGATTTTATATCCACAGCAACAACATAAGAACTTTATAACATTCCCCAACTTCATGTTTTTATATATTATTTTAAAACTCTGATCAACATTGTGCAAACGCACTCCGATAATTTATGACCTGGACCTTAAGGAAGTTCTTTAAATTTTAACGTGTTTTTACGACATATAAGCAATGTCAACCATTTTAAGTGTATTTAAGGTAAATTTCATGTTGAATATATGTCAATATCCTTTTGATTTATTTATTTAATTGCTTTGAACTGATGATGATTCCAAGCGAATCGAAACCGGTCTTCATTTAATAAATGTACATATTACATAAAGTTTTGAATGGTGGAACATCCCTCGATTGATTCCTATCATATAAGTCAACACGGAAATGAAAGTTATAAATAAAGATGACAGTGAGGAGTTTGACACAAGTAAGTGGCAAACTCAGCTAGACACCCCGTGGTCAACGCTCCCAAATTGAGAGCCCATGGGCCCCTTTTAGTTGCCACTTACGACAGGCAGTTGATACCGTCGATGTATTCTAGCACCGCCGCCGACAGGGCGTACACAAGACAATCGTTATAATTAGTTTACCGTGCCTGAAGTCCGTAAGATATCCTATGTGGTTGTCGTGTCTGTTCAGCTGTAGGTATTTGTAATTAATTGAGGCAACAATGGGGAAGAACACGTGCTTGGCTTTTACATTAGCCACTATTCCGGTGGGTGTTGTCGAATTGGTCCGATGGTTATAGGAATTTGGAGATCAACCAGTTAGCGTGGTCGAACTGATCCGACGGTTAGCACAGGGGGTGAATACGTGGTGGTCCGAAGGTTAGTACAGCGGGTGAGGTCGAACTGGTCCGACAGTTAGTACAGAGCGTGGGGACGAACTGGTCCGACAGTTAGCACAGGGAGTGGGGTCGAACTGGTCCGAAGGTTAGCACAGCGGGTGAGGTCGAACTGGTCCAACGGTTAGCATAGAACGTGGAGACGAACTGGTACGACGGTTAGCACAGGGGGTGGGGACGAACTTGTCCGACGATTAGCACAGAGCGTGGGGACGAACTGGTCCGACAGTTAGCACAGGGGGTGGGGTCGAACTGGTCCGAAGGTTAGCACAGCGGGTGAGGTCGAACTGGTCCAACGGTTAGCATAGAACGTGGAGACGAACTGGTACGACGGTTAGCACAGGGGGTGGGGACGAACTTGTCCGACGATTAGCACAGAGCGTGGGGACGAACTGGTCCGACGATTAGCACAGAGCGTGGGGACGAACTGGTCCGACGATTAGCACAGGGGGTGGGTTCGAACTGGTCCAACGGTTAGCACAGGGGGTGGGGCCGAACTGGTCCGACGATTAGCACAGAGCGTGGGGACGAACTGGTCCGACGGTTACCACAGGGGGTGGGGTCGAACTGGTCCAACGGTTAGCACAGAGCGTGGGGACGAACTGGTTCGACGGTTAGCACAGGGGGTGGGTCAACTAGTCCGACGCTAAAATATCAAAACCAAGGATCGAAAAAGACTTATCGTCCGCTCATATATTATTATTCCAACTGTCCCAATAAAATGACACAGGACAATATAGTAAATATGTGTAGCAGGCTTTCGGCCTTGTCAATCTATATATATAAAATAACTTGTCCTGACTGACTGACTGACTGACTGACTGACTGACTGACTGACTGACTGACTGACTGACTGACTGACTGACTGACTGACTGACTGACTGATTCATCATCGCCGAGCCAAAACTACTGGACATAAAGAAATGAAATTTTGGGGATACATTCATATTAAGATGTAGGTGCTCGCTAAGAGAGGATTTTTGAATATGCCGTCGCTAAGGGGGTGAAAAGGGGGTTGAAAATTTAAAATGAGTGTATCTATATCTCAAAACTTTAAAAGTGTACAGATGTAAAAAAATTGGTATTTAGGATCTTCTTTTAAAATAAGGAAACACGTATTTTTTTGTTTTCGGAAAATCCCAATAGGAGGGGTGAAAAACGGTGAAAAAATGGTTGAATGCCTTTAATCAGGATACCGGTACTTATATCTCAGAAACTGAAGATATTACAGACCTGAAAATTGGTACACTTGATCTTTTAAAAAAATAAAGAAACACGTATTTTTTGTTTTTGGAAAATCTAATTAATGGCAGAGGGAAAAGGGGGGTAAATTATTAAAATGAGTGTATCAATATCTCAAAACTTTGAAAGTTTACAGATGTAAAAATTGGTATTTAGAATTTTCATTATAAATAAGGAAACACGTATTTTTTTGTTTTCGGAAAATCCCAATAGGAGGGGTGAAAAGGAGTGAAAAATCGGTTGAATGCCTTTAATGACGATACTTATATCCCAGAAACTAAAAATATTACAGGCCTGAAAATTGGTGTTTGGGATCTCCTTTAAAAATAAAGAAACGCGTATTCTTTTGTTTTTGGAAAATCCAATTAATGGGGGGTGTGAAAAGGGGGTGAATTTTGAAAATATGTGTATCTGTATCTCAAAACTTTTAAAGTTTATACATGTAAAAATTAGTATTTAGAATCTCCTTTAAAAATAAAGAAATACGTATTTATTTGTTTTCGGAAAATCCCAATAGGAGGGGTGAAAAGGGATGAAAAATAGTTTAATGCCTTTAATAAGGATCCTTATTTCTCAGAAACTTAAAATGTTACAGACCTGAAAATCGGTATTTGGGATCTCCTTTATAAATAGAGAAACATGTACTTTTTAGAAAATCCAAATAGTGGGGGCGGGGGTAAAGGGGGATGTATTTTAAAAATGAGTGTATCCATATCTCAAAACTTCAAAAGTTTGCAGATGTAAAAATTGATATTTAGAATCTCCTTTAAAAATAAAAGAACACGTATTATTTTGTTTTCGGAAAATCCCAGTAGAAGGGGTAAAAAGTGTGAATAAGGGATTGAATGTCTTTAATTAGGATACTTATATCTCAGAAACTGAAGATATTAGAGACCAGAGAGTTAGTATATGGAATCTCCTTTAAAAATACAGAAACATTTATTTTTTTGATTTTGGAAAATCAATTAATGGGGGTTAAACAGGAGTGACAAATTGGGGTGAATATTTAGAAAAACTATATCTAGAGTATATCTCAGAAACGTAAAATGTTTCAGACGTAAAAATTGATATTTGGAATCTCCTGTTAAAGTAAAGAAACAGGTATTCTCGGAAAATCCAATGAAGGTTGGGGGGGGGGGTGAAAATTTGAAATATTTATTGAATTAATTGTATGAGGATACTTACATCTAATAAAAACTAAAGTTGTTACAGACGTGAAAAGTGGTATTTAGATCTTCTTTAAAAATAAAACGACGCGCTTGGGGTGGGGGGGGGGTGGGGGCGGAGAATCATTTTTGGGGGCGAGTGTGAAAAGGAGTTGAATTCGTTTTATGAGGACACATATCTTAAAAAACTGAAGATAATCGGTATTTAGAAGATCCTTTACTATTAAAGAAACAAGTATTTTTGCCCAAAAATTCACTTAAGGGGGACGGGGAGTGTGAAAGTAAGTGAAAAAAGTGAATTATTTTTATGGGAATACTTATATCTCAAAACTGAAGGTAACACACGTGAACATTGATATTTGGAATCTCCTTTAAACATAAAGGAACACGTTTTCTTTTTTGTGGGGAGGTAAATCAACTTAACCGGGGTGGGGTGAAAACGGAGGTGAGACCAATTGATTTTACTGTTTCTAATGTACTTATAAGGAGCCTCCGTGGCTCAGGCGGCAGCGCGCTGGCTTCTCACCGCTGGGTTTCGTGGTTCAAATCCCGGTCACTCCTTGTGAGATTTGTGCTGGACAAATCGGAGGCGGGACAGGTTATTCTCCGGGTGCTACGGTTTTCCCCGTCAACATTGATTCCAGCAACACTCTCCAATATCATTTCATTTCATTCATCATTCATTTAATCATTGCCCCAGTGGAGCGCAATAGGCTTCGGGAGGGCTTATTCATTCCATTCCTGACCCGGTTGAATGACTGGAAACAGGCTGTGGACTTTCCATGTACTTATTCTGATCATAAAACGATCATTTTTAATCTCTCCTGGGTTCGTTTTCAAGAGCCATCTTTACCTTTGGAGAACCTTCTTAGATTACAGTAGATTCTTCTGGCATATAAACAAAAATTTAAACATATTTGAAATAAACGATAGATATATGATTGACCGTGCAATTGTTCACCTCTGTAATAAGGTCAATAATGCACGGACGTATGTCATTCGTATCGCCAGAAGTCCTGCGCACTTGCCTACGTGCGACAATGGTGCTGGTCATACTGACATCAATGACAACGGCAGCAGATGTAATTTACCGCAAAGTAGAGGTTCAGTACCGCCAAGGCACCCAAGACGACACCAAGCCGGATCTCCTCAAGGATTTGATCCACATTAAAAATGCTTATAGGAAAAGATGGCAAAGATTTAGGGACCCAACTGACCGGGTGGAATACCTGGACCTATCCCGGGAAGTACGAAATCGATTGCTGGAGAAAAGATTGAAAAATGGGAGGAACGTTGCTGTAATCTCTCAGAAAACGAGTCAGATCGCGAATTTTGGCGGAATCTCTCAGAAAACGAGTCAGATCGCGAATATCGGTGGGTTATATATAAAACGATAAGCATTCAATTATAAATTTCAGTATAATACCGTAGCGAAGCACGGGTATCTTGCTAGTTAACGTATATATGTAGGGGCCACTTTTCACACGATTGTGTCTAGTCACCTTTTGAATATTTAAATCCGTCAAAAACAACTAACTTAAAGCTCCTCCCGCTTAACATGGCAAACATTGTATACTTATACTCGTACTACTTTGTACATTGCACTGAGCCTGTCTGAGAACTGACACTGAGTCTAAAGAAATGAGGCAGTTGTTGAGGGGTGGGTGTTTGGTTAGTAACTCATTCGTCCGAATCAGTTCAACAGCGACTTTTCGTTATGGAACAAAAATATCTTTGGGATGTTTTGACCATCGCACCAGTTCGGTACTGCCCTATTCCGGTATCATCCGGCATCTGGAAATGGAAAAGGGGAACCAGAGAAAATACCTCCAAGCTCATCGAAGAATGGGACTTAAACCTATGTCTCGGTTTTATTCACGTGAATGAGTGCACCTGTACCAGGGCCTTCAGTTCATGGCAGAACTGGGAACCGATCCGAAAGTCCCACTGGATGGAAATTACTTGACTAAGAACTAGGGTCGTTGTATGAGTTTTAAAGAAATCCGAGGGGGACTATTGCGGGGTCAGGTCACATGTTTTGTCATAAAATACGCACCATGGGGTACGTATTGTCTAAATAAGGTACTCAATCAGTACCTGTCCGAAAGTTTATTGCTGACGTTTTATTCCATAATTCTATACAAATTTACGCATCTTCAAGATCCCGAGTTCCAAATAACTTTCCTCCACTGTGCTCGGTTGGAGCTCTGGTGGTGCTGGTGGTGTTGATGATGATTATTGTTTTAGGACGGAGTACAATTAGGCGACCATCCTCTATATAACACTAATCAGAGAGATAAATGGAAGGTATCCAACACTTAGAAAAAAGAAGATATCGGCCAAAGAAAGGCAGGGGCCACGTAGATCGTGATAATGAAAGACTCCCTACCCCGACTGCTCTAATAGCGTTGGGGTCGGAAAAGAACCAGAGTTGACCAAGGCAAGTCAGATAGAATAGGTGAAAGTGAGGAGCCTGGCACAAGTAAGAGGAAGCAATGCCAGTACTCAGCTAAAGGCCCCATGGTCGCCAACGCACGCTCCAAACTCAAGAGCCCTTGGGGCCCCTTTTAGTCACCTCTTACGACAGACAGTGGTACCGTGATTATTATTCTACCACCCCCATCTACAGGGGGAGCTGGGGCTCCAGCAGCGAGGAATTTGCCTCAAGACGCCCGGCCACCTTAACTTCTAGACGTTCCCATTAACCTTTATTGACGCTCGGCGTTGGTGATTTTGGATTTTTGGGAATTCTGATCATACATTCTATACTCTCGAATGTGTATTCGAACATTTACAAGCTATTGTCCACGTGATGTGACATTTTACGAAAGAAAGATATTTTAGCACTTCCTTGCACCACAATTTTCACAAATGTTCATTATTTGAATTATATTTTGCATAGTACTGGACGTTTAGAATCAAGAAAGTTGATATGACGTACTACCACACTCGAGTCCAGAGCTACACTGATTATTAGCTGCGCATAACGGCGATATTAGAACCTCAAGATGACAGCAGTATTGCATCACCCGATGACGTCAAACCGAAATCAGTCTCTTGTTTATTATTTAGACTTTCAGGACCCATGTAACTGTTCATGATGAAATGTTTTTGGGATGAAATGTAATGGCGTATGGCTTTTGCTGCCGGGAGTGTCCGAGGACATGTTGGGCTCGCCAGGTGCAGGCCTTTTGACTGGACGCCCATAGGCGACCAGCACGTCGTGATGAGAATGAAATGATGAAGACGACACATACGCTCCCCGTGCCAGCGGAATTAACCAATGATGGTGAAAATTCCCGACCCTGCCGGGAATCGAACCTTGGACCTCTGTGACCAAAATCCAGTACGCTAACCATTTAGCCATGGAGCCGGACATTTTTGCTATTATTAAAAAAACATGGCACTACAGCCCTGAAGGGCCTTGGCCTACCAAGCGACCGCTGCTCAGCCCGAAGGCTTGCAGATTACGAGGTATCGTACGGTCAGCACGACGAACCTTCCCGGCTGTTATTCTTGGCTTTCTAGACGGGGACCGCTATCTCACCCTCAGATAACTACTCAATTCTAATCACGTAGGCTGAATGGATCTCGAACCAGCCCTTAGATCCAGGTAAAAAATACCTAACCTGGCCAGGAATCGAACCCGGGGCCTCCGGCTAAGAGGAAGGCACGCTATTCCTACACCGGGAGTCGGCTTTTTTGGATTATGCCGTGAAATAAACTATATAAAAATACTCAACGTGCGTTTCGGAAGGTACCTTGCCTTTCTTCATCAGGTGAAAATAGAAAACGGAAACAAGACGCATCAACGGTTGCTGAAGAGAAAGCAACAAATAACTTAAAAATGTGCCCTAAAAAGTAATAGGGACGATATTTTAGGTCCATGCAACAACCGGGTATCTACAGAGTTCGTTGTACTTGTGGCAAGGTTGATATTGGGCAGACTTCGAGAACGATACCTACTCGCATTAAAGAGCATAATAGGTGTATCAGACTCAACCAACCTGATAAATCAGCTGTTGCTGATCATGCTATAACACCTGATCATGATGTCATGTTCCAAGGATTGGATGTTCTTGCCCGTATAAAACAAAATCGCCCCGGAATCATGAGGGAGGCAGTTGAAATAATTTCTACCGCGATAGCCTACAGGCTACAACCTCAGTGAATCGTGGCTAACTATTATCTGAACCATTGGAAAGTGATGCTTTACTGCCGCCATTCGTTGTCGCTAGCAAATACTACATCATGTACAGTCTCTTGTTGTTAGATACAGTGGTCCTTCTTCTTTAAAATGAGACAGTATATACATATTATACATTGAACAATGTCGTCGCATAAGTTGATTATAAATAATTCCCTTTTATAAATGTTGATGTCTTTATAACGCTCGCCGGTCCAAATGCAGTACATTTGTTTTTTTCCTAGTGGTTTAACGTGCCGCCTCTGTGGTGTAGTGGTTTGTGTGATTAGCTGCCACCCCCCGGAGACCCGGGTTCGATTCCTCCGTCAGCCATCCTGGAAGTGGTTTTCCGTGGTTTGCCACTTCTCCTCCAGGCCGCTTCCTTCCCTATTCCTTGTCTATCCCTTCCAATCACTCCATATCCTCGCAAGGCCCCTGTTCACCGTAGCAGGTGAGAAAGTCTGGGCGAGGTATTGGTCTTCCTCCCCAGTTGTATTCCCCAACCTAGAGTCTGAAGTACCAGGCGAGTTGGCCGTGCGCGTAGAGGCGCGCGGCAGTGAGCTTGCATCCGGGAGATAGTAGGTTCGAATCCCACTATCGGCAGCCCTGAAGATGGTTTTCCGTGGTTTCCCATTTTCACACCAGGCAAATGCTGGGGCTGTACCTTAATTAAGGCCACGGCCGTTTCCTTCCAACTCCTAGGCCTTTCCTATCCCATCGTCGCCATAAGATCTATCTGTGTCGGTGCGACGTAAAGCCCCTAGCAAAAAAAAAAAAAAACGTCTCTCACGCTCCAGGACACTGCCCTTGAGGCGATAGAGGTGAGATTCCTCGCTGAGTCCGAGGGAGAAACCGACGCTGAAGGGTAAACAGATGATTAATAATAATAATAAGAAGAAGAAGATTTAACGTCGCACTAACACATTGAAGGTTTTCGGTGACACAAGAATGGGAAAAGGCTAGAAATGGTCTTAATTAAGGTAGAGCCCCAGCTTTTACCTGGTGTGAAAGCGGAAAACCATGAAAACCATCTTCAGGACTGCCGACAGCGGGATTCAAATCCACCATCTCCCGAATGTAAGCTCACAGCTACATGACCCTAACCGCACAGCCAGATAGCTCACAACTATGTATTATTATTATTATTATTATTATTATTATTATTATTATTATTATTATTATTATTATTATTATTAAAGCGTCTTTATTGTGGCGAAGTTAGGGCTCCCGGCCCTTTCTTACACTTAACCACTTCATGTATATACAATGTAATTTTTACATAAAATTTAAACATATGAAATTTTTACAACCTAAAGTATAACTAAAGCAACTAAAGTATCACTAACTAAACTAAGGTGAGTAAAGTATAACTAAATTATATACAGGAACACATTGCAACAATAACATATCGTTTGGCCGTCTCCTTAAAAGTATACCTAGGTATTCACTCCAGCGACACGTCTGTTTTAAATTATTGCCATCGAAGACAGACATAATTTTGGACCTTAGTTCATTCTAAGGTATTATCTAATTTGCCTCAAATCTAGGTAATTAATTTTTTCTTACTGCATAACAAAATATTTATCCATGCGTCCTGCAATAGCCAATCAATTAAAAGTAGGAAGGAAAATTAGATTTACTTGGAAACCCACTTCTATATCAACCCTTCGAAACTTCGGGAACCAACTCAGTGTCTCCTCCAAAATAGTGGGAACCAACGGCAGTCTTAACCCTTTCTTAACCCAGCGCCACCGATAACCTGTTGATGTTAGTGGACGTGAAACCGATAGAAGAAAGACAAATTTGCCTTTATTATGTTTCCTGGATAGAAAATATAATGTAGAGAAAATATGCATAATCGTGGCCTCTGACCTTATCCGTTGTTTTTTGTTTACGTTGTGGGAATTTATGAGTTTATTAAGCACATTACGGAGTTAGCACAGTTGTTCTTTTCGATAGATTCAGAAAACTGATTGTTCAAATCACATCTTCCAGGATTAGCATTACGGAATGTCAACATTGTCAAAATAGAGACCGTAGGATGACCTCAATCCTCTTGATCTCTAAATCCTTAATATTTCTTATATGTATTTAGAGAGAGAAGAATTTGTCATATAAAAATTACCTATGGCTATACTTTATCTGCGACATACCAGTACTTATCAAGTATTTTGATTAAAGTAACTTGTTATTTAGAATTATACCTACCTCACTTAGGACCTACCAGTTATGAAAGTAACTGCCAGTCGAGATGAGCTAAGCTTGTATAAACTACTATAATCCCCTCGAGAGGGAAGCTATAAACTCAAGATTAACTCAAGAATAGCACTTAGATGCATGAAAGAGGCTTATCTTTAGCCACTACGGCAAAGAACCTGCTTATTAAATTAGCTGCCGTTACCTGCTCTGAAATTGCCGGCCCGGCGTTGAGCTTTAGTGAAAGAATAGAATAATTCTCGGGAATGGATCAGGGAGAGTACAGTATGTTATACTAGTGGTAAAGGAGCGTTTCTCTACATGTACAGTCGGTTTAAAAAAGAGTTTACCGGTCGAGTTGGCCGTGCGGCTATGTGCGCATAACTGTGAGCTTGCATCCGGGAAATAGTGGGTTCGAGTTCCACTGTCGGTCGCCCTGAAGATGGTTTTCCGTAGTTTCCAATTTTCACACCAGGCAAATGCTGAGGCTGTACCTTAATTAAGGCCACGGCCGCTTCCTTCCCACTCCTAGGCCTACACAAATCATAATTAGATAAAAGTGGATTATGACTGTACTTCATCTGCGACAGACCGGTACTTATCAAGTATTTTGGTTAAAGTAAACTCTTCTCTAGAATTATAGCTCACTTAAGAGCTACCAAACTTCTGCAATAAAGAGGTTATTCTGCCCGAAGGCTGGTCCGAACCTCCGCAGAGGTGTTCCTGAGCCGGAGTTTACGTGCGGTAGGGTGGCCAGTTCCTTTCCGCTCCTCCATTCCCTTACTCCCCACCAACAGCGCGTGGCAACCCATCCAACTCCTGACCTCGCCCAATGTTGCTTAACTTCGGAGATCTCACGGGATCCGGTGTTTCAACACGGCTACGGCCGTTGGCACTTCTGCAATGGCGCTATGTTATTCCGCAGCAGAGTATGCCTGTCCTGTTTGGTGTAGTTCCACGTATGCCAAACAGGTGGATGTAGCTCGTAATGAGACTTGTAGAATTATAACAGACCGCTTGAAATCCACTCCTGTTGATTGGCTTTACCACCCCGCAGGAATAGCACCACCTCCTATTCGAAGAGAAATAAAGTGAAACCTTGATATCTCGAATCACCTCGGGAGCTAAATTTTATTCCGAGTTATCGATTTTTCGAGATATACAGAATACCGTTTTTTTGAGCATGTTTTTTTTTTTTTTTTTTTTCTAGTTGCTTTACCTCGCACCGACACAGATAGGTCTTATGGGGACGATGGGACAGGAAAGGGCTAGGAGTGGGAAGAAAGCGGCCGTGGCCTTAATTAAGGTACAGCCCCAGCATTTGCCTGGTGTGAAAATGGGAAACCACGGAAAACCATTTTCAGGGATGCCGACAGTTCGGTTCGAACCCACTATCTCCCGAATACTGGATACTGGCTGCACTTAAGCGACTGCAGCTATCGAGCTCGGTTTGAGCATGTATAGCACATAAATTAATCATATGTATCTACGGGCGTATACTGAATACATTATTTTTAACAGTAGCCTACTTAAACATATACAAACTCTATTTTACGGCATCACTTTAATTGTAACCATTATAATTGTAAATTTCTAGAAGACAGAATACAGTTCATACAGTAATGAAACAAGAGATATATCTCGGTTAACACCTTTGGAAAAAATCCGTTAATCTCTTATGTCTGTTACTGTTAACCTCTCCTCCCTAAACCATGAAACTTTTCGTCAATACCATTCAGCCGAAATTCGTAAATGGAGCTTGTCATCCGCGACTTCGGGAGTTGCTTTCGTACGTGATCGGTAATTAATCCACACCCGAGAAACAGAGTGGCTTCGGGGATTTTCCGACAATTAGAAGTTTTAGTTTTTCTGTTCCCAACATATTAGCTCCCAGCATCACTGTAAACCTTTCTTTACTTGTTAACTCTTCCTCACAAACCACAAATGCCCTATTGCAGAGTCAATGTTACACAAAATTCGAGTACCTTCGTCTCTTCACTACATCCCTTTGTAATCTCACTGCTACCCTCCAACTTCTAACCTTTCATCTTCACACAAGTACACCACTCTCTCCTCCATACCTCGCACATAGCCCATCTGTTTTTGTAAATCTGTCACTAAAGCACTCGATAACCGACACGTCCTTTACTCTCATCTCTTTTACTTATTCATACCGCCTTTTACCCATCTCCCTCTTCTCTCACTTCTTCTCAACCCCGCCATCTCTCCTGGCCAGAGTAAAAATTCGAGTAATGGAGGTTCGACTGTAGCTGCCAATAAGGAGAGAAAGTAAGAAAGTGGAGCAGGAAAGCCCATTTTTGCAGGGGTACGAACCACATCCGCAGCATTTGAAATCAAGGAGGAGCTTCCTTAGGACATCAAATGAGTCACCGCTGGAAAATCTCGGCCACAACTATGGAAGACTACGACCTGCCTTCTCATTGGTTGGATAATATTTTCGGAAACTTAGCCTACTGGCCATGACGAAGAATAGATTGAGCTCTGGAGTGGGCAGATCTAGGGTTCATTTAGCAAGATGGGCTACTTTGATAAGAATGATATTCAGTGTGAATGTGGAGAATTTCATACTGTAAAACATTTGCAGGAATGCAAACTGTGTCCAGCTTCCTATACTCAAGAACGTCATTACTCCACAGTGAATGCATTGGAAGGAACCAAATTCTGGTCACAAAGAATATAGTATTTGAACTTGTCCTTATATGTATATGTTCCTGGCACGACAATAAATAAATAAATAAATAAATAAATAAATAAATAAATAAATAAATAAGAAGAAGGTTTGTGAACTGTTGACTCATTCTGACTAACAAATTCACGAACAGGGAATTATTTGTTGTCTTTAATGGCGTATAGCTTCACCACAATAAACACCCTAAATATCTTGGTGTGACACTGGACGGATCCTTGATCTGCCGTAAAAACCTTTCTGAGACTTCAGCTAAACTAGGAACAAGAAACATCATCCCGTGTAAACTGACGGCCACTTCATGGGGTGCTCAAGCAAATGTACTCTGGGTGAGTGCACTTGGTCTAGTTTACTCCGTGGCTGAATAATGTGCATCAGCTTGGCTCAACAGCTGGCATGTTAAGAAGATTGACGTCCAGTTAAACCAGACTATGAGGCTGATATCTGGGACTATTAAATCTACCCCAGTTTACTGGTTACCAACACTCTGTGATATTGCTCCTCTACATCTTAGCAGACAAAACAGTTTAATCCGAGAATATAAAAAAATTGTGTCCAATCCACATTTACCGATCAATATTGATATTTTAGATCACATTACATAATCAAATAGCTTCAAGAAATCCACCAATATCAGCTGGATTGGTTCACTCAGTAAAAACAACTTCAAGGTACCGCAGAAATGGAACGAAGAATGGTCCATCCAGGCACCTCCAAAATGACAACGAGTCAAACAGCACAATAATAAAACGGGATTCCAGCTACCACGTCAGTTACCAGGTGTATGTATAAGTCTGTTCCGGTTTCACTAAGAAATGGCGCCAGCGAACAGTACCCAGCGTATGAATTTGGCACATACGTCAGTTTGTTCGTTTGACATTATCCTACCAACTCACGAGTTCAGTCCGCCAAACACTAGCGTCTGTGTTGTTTCGTTCAGTGATCATGTCGACGTTTGTGCCTAAAAAAGAACATTTGCAGCGCACGCATTACTTTTCTTATTTAATCAAAAGGAAAAAAGGTCGTGGAAGGTCACCGTTTGCTGGTAGAAACATATGGTGAACATGCTCCATCAATTAGAACATGAGAGACATGGTTTTGACAATTTAAACGCGGTGATTTCAATGTGAAAGACAGTGCGCGCTCTGGTAGATCACGAAAGTGCGAAAACGAGCAATTGCAAGCAATTGGCACAAGCATTAAATGTATCACAAGAAACAATCAGCAGACGTTTACGAGCAATGGGGAAGATGTTAAAAGTCGATTAATTGGTCCCACACAATGTGAATGAGCGGCAAATGGAAAATCGCAAAGTCACTTGTGAAATGCTGCTTCAACGCCATGAAAGGAAATCATTTCTGTACCGCACTGTGACGGGTGACGAAAAATGGATTTATTTTGAAAATACAAAGCGGAGAAAATCGTGGCTGTCACTTGGCGAAGCCGGCTCTTCAATACCAAGGCCGAATCCCTTCGGGTAGAAGACCATGCTTTGTGTCTGGTAGGGGCCAGAGCGGTATTGTCTATTATGAACTCTTGAAGCCCGGCGAAACCGTTAATGCACAAGTCTATCGCCAACAAATGATTAATTTAAATCACGCATTGATCGAAAGACGACAATAATGGACCAGAAGACATGGCAAAGTGATTTTATTACACGACAATGCGCCGTCTCACTCAGCCAAACCAGTGAAAGAAACATTGAAAGCGTTTGGATGGGACATCCTTCCACACCAGCCGTAACTACCCCGACCTGGCGCCATCTGACTATCACCTCTTCGCATCAATGGGGCATGCACTCGCAGAGCAGCACTTCAGCAATTTCGAGGAACTTGGAAAATGGTTCGACGAATGGTTTGCCGCAAAGTACAAGCACTTGTTTCTAGTATGGTATTCATAACTAACCTGAAAGGTGGGTGAAGTGTGTAGAAGCCGATGGCCAGTATTTTGAATAAACACAAAAATGCATTTCCTTTGAAAATGACGTGATTTCTATACCACAAACACCGGCAAACACTTATGCATACGTCTGGTAAATGTGATGCGCACTAATCATGGACGCTGAGCTGCCTGCGACTGTGGGAGTGATAGTCAGACAATCTACCACATCACCTCTGAGTGTCCTATCAGGTGTTACCCAGGAGAGAGACAAGATTTTATTGATGCGACACCTGATATAGTTGAATGACTCAAGAACCTTGACTGTTTTTTATAAGGACTACTGGAAAGTGTCCATGATGAACTTATTTTTCCTTCCTTTGTTTATACCACATTGTTTTGTGTTTTAGATAAGTCATGCGCTAAATAAATGATAAACTGAGCCTTATATGTATGTTTCTTACACGAAAATAAATAAATACAGAAATTAATTAGTTTCAGGAATGAAGTTTAACGATGAATAGTTATTCACTTATCAGTGGAATGAACCTTTTACAAAATAAAGGGAACTAGGTCCTTATACATGCGCTGTGTCCAGAAAATTCGGTGAATGCTGTCAGAAACAAAAAAATGCCCTTTATTTTACTGTAAATCACATTCCGGTCAGCAACGCTCACGCAGATTCTGAAAACTGTCCTCTGTAGCAAGCGATCGCAGAACGGCTTTCACACGATCTTAGATACCTGCCACGTCGCCGATCAACAGTATTTTGACTTTGAACTTTGCACAGGAGATGGGTGAACGGACGGATGCGACATCGTGGGAAAATAGTCTAATATAATTTCGACAAACCAATTGGATCACCATACTTGGACATGAGTGAAACGGCTAAAGAGAGAGAGACCGAGCTCGATAGCTGCAGTCGCTTTAATGCGGCCAGTATCCAGTAATCGGGAGATAGTTGGTTCGAGCTCCACTGTCGGCAGCCCTGAAAATGGTTTTCCGTGGTTTCCCATTTTCACACCAGGCAAATGCCGGGGCTGTACCTTAATTAAGGCCACAGCCGCTTCCTTCCACTTCCTAGGCCTTTCCTATCCCATCGTCGCCATGAGACATATCTCTGTCGGTGCGACGTAAAGCAAAAAAGAGAGAGAGAGAGAGTGTGTGTGATTTCTGACCTTTTCTAGTCACGAAACGATTCGTTGTATTAAATTCCCGTGAAATTTCTCAGTACATAGAACACCATACCTGCTCCAAATGCCAAGCCCTCTGCTCCAGGGCTAGTTGACGGTTTGATATTCTTCCAGGATATTAGGCCGATGTAAAATTCTACGTTTCGATTACTGTACAATAATCCTTATCAAAATGAAATTATCCGGGGTAATCACGACTTACACAGTGTGACCCACTGCGGGCATTCTTCTGTCTTCTCGCAGTGAGCAAAAGTGATAAAATTCTCGTAATATGCCCTTGTTGAACCAATTGTCATACCTCATCATCTCAACAGCTTCTCGGTGAAGATGTGCATGATATAAGTGGTTCATTTCCTGTTTCCTCAAACAGCCATTCCTGATCGGGGAAAAGAAAGAAATGATTCGCCGCGCCGGAACAAATTTTTCATACTGGATAATATCGGCGTGTTGCCTTCGGAGAGACCTGGTGCAAGTCTTTCAATTTGGTGCCTAATAGGCGACCTGCGCGTCTGTGTCCCTATCTATGATCAAATCTAATCATAATTAATTAATTTCGTGTGGCTATTTCTAGCCGAGTGAAGCTCTCGTATGGCAAACCTTCCGATGAGGGTGGGCGGCATCTGCCATGTATAGCTAACTGCGTGTTATTGTGGTAGAGGGTAGTGTTATGTTTGGTGTGTGAGCTGCAGGGATGTTGGGGGCAGCACAAACACCCAGCCCGTGGGCCATTGAAATTAACCAATGTATGTTTAAATCCCGACCCGGCCGTGAATCAAAGCCCGGATCCTCTGAACCGAAGGCCAGTACGCTGACCATTCAGCCAACGTGTCGGATAATCTAATGCTGAAGACGGCACACACATACCTACCCCCGAGACATCGGAATTAATCAATGAAGGTTGAAATCCCGGACCCGGTCGGAAATCGAACCTGGGACGCCTTGGACCAAAGGTCAGCAAGCCATAGAGCCATACTTCAGATTGAATGAAGCGACAACGACGCTCATGTTCTTTCAGCATGGTTAATGTTGTATTTCAGGGCCTTTCAGGGTGCATGCGCATGTACCAGTGCAAAAGACGACATCGCTTGGTTGACCAGAGTGCAGCCCCCCACTCCTCGATTTGGAGTAATAGCGCTGTCTCTCTCGTTCCCCACGCCTGTCTCGCTCGCTCCGCTGTTTCCCTCTTCCTCACTTGCTCCGTAGCGCTCCAAACCCGAGCCGAGTTGAGCCGAGCTTAGCCGAGTAGCCCAGAGATGAAACGTTGGTCCGAGCCGAGCCGAGTGGGACTGATGCACTGTGCACAGGAACTCTGCGCCTCAGTTTGCACGTGTGAGATTTTGGGCGTCTGAGAGGTCCTATTGTATTTGGTGGTCTCGACATATATTTGCCCGCAGGAAGAGGGTACAATATACCCACCTGCCGGCTTTCGAGAGTCTTTATCAGAGTTGAATGTACCCTATTCCCTGTTCATGCGGGGAAGTTTATATCGAGACCAGAGAATAATGCAGTAAGACCAGACTGAAAGAACATGTGATTCTCGCCCTATCTACCCAGAAAAATCTGCAGTAGTAGAGAACTTTCTCTCTTTCCTCGATCACGAAATAATTTACGTGTCTGCCGAGAACGTACTGATATAATGAAACATGATAACTGATTCAGGAAAGAATAGGGACTACAGATTAGCAGAGTTTGGTAAACTTGACTCGCCACAAGATGAACAGACGAATGGCCGCTCCAGGTCATAATGAGTAGGTCTTGAGAACACTAACCTGAGAGGGAGGCAAGCTGGTGCCACTACTTACCCTTACTGCTGATACAGAATTTCGGGTTAGCATCTTAATAAGGGCTACTGTGCATTCATTGAAACGTCGACACGACATAACAGCCCGTTATAAAATCAGAACTCGTCAGTATTTATACAAAATGCAACACCATCTACACAGTGGGTTTAATTTCCCACGCCAGTAAAATTATGTTGCATATTTTGAAAGAAATGTTGCCTACTTCTTTCAGTGGCAAATTCCTTCTGAACAAGATGGTTTTGTTAAAGGGTAGATTACCAGAAAACAGATTATGAACAAAAGGCTGAAAATTGCATATAATTCTCCATTCTTTTATGTTTCCTAGACTATTCAATTGCTTTCGATTCTGTCAAATGGAAACAAACTGTGAACAGTCTTCGGAGAATTAGGGAGGGTTATAAAAATCTGAGATAAACACAGTTAATGGTGCGGTAAACAATAAATACTCTGAAGATTTAAAAGTGCGCAAAAGAGTTCGGCAAGGCGGTATTTCATGTGATATGTAAAGAGAGCTGCACTTGAAGGATCGAACAGAGGAGTAACAGTGGGTGGTTGGAATTTTTCATACATGAGATTCGCCGACGATGCTATTCTCATCACAGGGGATGAGAAATAAAGAGCCGTTGTACTCAAACGAGTTGAGGTTGAAAGTCAAAAATTGGGTCTGGAGATCAACCGTCAGGAAACAAAAGCAATACAATTAAACAGAAATAAATAATTATCTGGAACTTACATTCCAGGGAGTTTTGATGCTGTGTCCCAATTCATATAATTCGGCTCAAATATTACCAGCAATGAAAACTGCATCAAGAAAATCAAGCGCAGAATCGCAGTGGCAAAGAAGGCAATGTCACAACTAAATGTCATTTTGAAAGACCGTTCCAAGTCGGTGAAGGTACGGCTAGTGTGCTCACGTAAGTCTCCCTTTAAAGTGCAGAGATGTGGACTGTTAACGCGTCAGATACGAAGAATGTGTGATTAGATGTCCTGTTGGAGGAGAATATTCGTTACTTCTTGAACAGAATATAAAAATCAAGAACTCAATTTTACGTTAACTGAAAATTGGGGAAGTTGTTGACTTTCTGGAAACTTAAGTTCTTTTGTCATATTGCACGTAGAGGAGGAGGAGAATCTCTGGAAAATGTGGTGATGTTCGGCCTGATACCTGGTAGATGACGCGTGCGAGAGCGTCACTGAGATGGTCTCATAAAATTAAAAGTAGTGTTGGTCCTTATGTTAATATCGCATGGGTACAGGTGCTGTGGTGCCGGTATTCGAACATTGGACGTGGTCATCATTCAGGCGGGTAACTCATGTGCTGATGGCTAGAGGAGGAGCAGGAAAACAAAAACCACTTTACAGCAAGTAAACTCTGGCTCCCGATGCCTGATCGTGGATCCTGCCCTAGCAGGATCACGAATGACCAAGTTTGGATAAGTCAGTTGGCTATTATTATTATTATTATTATTATTATTATTATTATTATTATTATTATTATTATTATTATTATTATTATTATTATTATTATTATTATACGTGCTTTAGCACAGAGGATTATAGTATCAGCATTACAAGCGGTAGCAAGTAGTGTAATTGTTCACATACCATTCCTATTACTGATAGATGATAATTGAGTCTAACATGTTGATTATTGGCCCTACCAAGAGAGAATACAAAATGATGGAGCGACGGGAACTTTTAACATTTTGCTAATGTTATTTTCATTCCCCTTGGACCTGGTGTTTCAACATGACTACTCCGCTGACATGAGAGAAACTAAAAGTGAGTAATTCGAATGCAGGGTAGATAATTTTCTGTAACTATGCTGAGCGTGGATTTTACCAGGTTCCTACCTCACATATTCCTAGAGTATTATAGATATTAAGCCTGGGTAGCTTATCACAGTTCCAAATACAAATAAATTTGCTGTTACCCAGTACTACGAAAAGTTATTACAGCGTAATGACCAGGCTTAACGTACACATAAGGATAAGAAGCTGATAATCAAGGTTTCCAAATTCTATGAAACAAAAACCTTATCACGAGGTCACGAAAATGAAGGCCTATGCTGTACTATGGCTTGTTAAGGAAAACACCTCGTAATATACATTTCATTAATCAAAACAGCTCAGGGGCAGCCAAAATGAAAGAAAAAGAAATATTAGATATGTTTAAATATTCTTAAGTTTTCGTGATAAAGTTGGTGGATCATTTGTTAAGAAACTTGATAGGGAAATAAATTTCTGACGTTTACCCAGTCATAACTGAAGTTATTCCATTTTTCACGTGGTGCTCAATACCTGCAACCGGCCTCTCCGGAGACCACACGCCATCATTAAACGTGGCTCTATTGAACTTCTTCATTTTCAAAACCCACTGATACATACCGTAATTCTCGAGTTTTCACGAATTTATAGGGAAAGCACCAGTCTTCGCATTGTTAGTATTTTTATGACACGTATAAGCGACAATGATACATAACTTTTATAGCAGTTTTATACTGTATTATATGAGTGCTCTTAGCAAATAATTTCATTCATTCCATATAATACTTAGGCCCTACCTAAACCTGACACACTAATGAAAAGATAATATTCAAATTTTGATCAATTCTTTTACACCATTAAGAGGAGCCTCTGAACTAAAATCGTAGTAATTTTTTTCCCATCATCTGAACTAGAGAGAATAATACAGAATTTGTTCCTTTCAAAAATGACTATGGGAAATTGATTTAATGAGTTATATTAAAACCATAATAACAGATTTTTAAAATTTGCCTCACGCCGCATCGATACAGGTAGGTCTAATAGCGGCGATGAGATAGGAATGGTCTAGGGGTGGGATGAAAGCGATCGTGGCCTTAATCAAGGTACAGCTCCAGCATTTACCTGGTGTGAAAATGATTTACCCTTGGGAGGTCCATAAAGGAAACCTACCTTCCTTACCTATCAGCAATTGGCATAAGATCTGTCTCTTTTGGTTCGTTAACGGGTTCTTCTTCACTTGCTGAGGTAAAAGGCGGGTTTCAGTATTTCTAATCTATCTACTTAAATGAAAGATTAAAAATTCGCGGGTTTATTTAAGAAATATTTTAATGAGGAAAATTCAGAAATCAACATTGTAATTTGAACTTATCTTGTCCAGTCAACGCAACATTAATAACAACGCAGAGGAGAGGTATACTGGTTTGAGAAGCTTTGACTTAACTCCCTGATGGACATCCTTACCAGAAACCATTGTCACAAGTTAAGAGTACCGAGCTCGATAGCTCCAGTCGCTCAAGTGTGGCCGGTATCCAGTATTCGGGAGATAGTAGGTTCAAACCCCACTGTCGGCAGCCCTGAAGATGTTTTTCCGTGGTTTCCCATTTTCACACCAGGCAAATGCTGGGCTTGTACCTTAAGGCCACGGCCGCTTCCTTCCCACGCCTAGCCCTTCCCTGTCCCATCGTCGCCAAAAGACCTACCTGTGTCGGTGAGACGTAAAGCAACTAGCAAGTTAAGAGTGAAGAAAATAAGTTTGGAAATCCTTAAATTCGGCTTCCATGTGGGACAACATGTACCATCATAATGATTCGTGATGGTCCAGCCCTCGTAACACGAACTCTGGACTCTTGGTATAATTAAGGCAGTCCAATCGGTATGTAGGGGCTGCCTGGCCGAGGCGGTAAAGGTGTGCTCGGTTCGCCCGGAACGACGTGGGTTCGAATCCCCATCAGGAAGTCGTAAAATTTAAGAAACAAGATTTACTCTTCCGGAGATGCACATGGCCCGGAGGTTCACACAGCCTACACCAAAAATGAGTACCAGGTTAATTCCTGGGGGCAAAGGCGGCCGGGCGTAGTGCTAACCACTCTACCCCATCAAGTGCTGAGGTTACGAATGGTGGAAGCCTTTACCTTTCACCCCTCCAGGGGTCTTCATGGCCTGTACGGAGATGACTTTGCTTTGCAATCGGTATGTGTCACGCAGTGGTTGTACGGCATGGAGCCTTAACTGAATCGATGTGACCTGTGACTATGTCATGGACCGACATCTAATCTTCTAATTTACTTTAAAGTCGTTGTGGATGATTACCGCAAGGAAAATGATTCTATAATGGCATATGGCCTTAATCTAAGTCACTGAGATTGATGACCCCATGACCATCCAAGTTTCTACTCTGAAGGCTAAACACAATTAAGTTACATCGGTTGATGACCAAGGTTTCCACTTTTGTAATCCCAGCACATTTAATGCTCAAACAATCAAAGTCAAATAATACAACAACAGCAATGCTCACAATACTTTGCGGCAGTAAAATCCATTACATTCGAACATGTCCCCTTAAGCGTTACGTTAATAATTGAACTTTCCCAGCAAAATAAACTAAGATTTCCAGAATACGTCTTCAAGTTAATCACTTGACTTTAAGTTATTTCACAAAATACGGTTTCCACTGAGTTAATAATTTAAAAAAAATTGAAATGATTTTATAAATCCTAATTAACAACAAATTCTATTTCCGCGGACGAATGGTTTTTTAACACGTCCCTACTCAAATTTATTTACGTTTTATTTTATAATGTTTATCGTCGCTTGATATCGTGCAGCTGAAAAAATTTACATATCATTTATTTCCAGTATTATACCTTGTTTCATGATATCACACCATAAGTTAATCTAACACTAGCAATTTATTAACACTTGGATAACCTTAATTATTAAGTACTAAAAATCTGCATAAATAACCCGACATAAAATGTAAGCCAAATACTATGTCAATCCCATCATGACATTTACATAAGGCTTTGTGCACCCTTCAAAAATAAATCAATAACTACCACCAACACTCTATTTTGGACACCTTGGAGATGGTAAACTTCGCTCATTATAGTCTAACTTTCATGGTTTCAAATATACGTTCAGATCTCGGTTAAATAAGTTCATATTATAGAATGCCATCCAATAACATGCACGTTACTCATGGATGAAAATTTCAATTAGTTTCTTGCAAAATTACGAACTCCATTCTAAGCAACACGGTCTAATTTTCTAACACGTCGACGGACCACAAATGATACCGTTTTCTCCCCCAGCGACGACCTATCCGCTCAGCGCCTAGCGGAATGAGCTACCCTCCGCTGTCATAGCTTTGACTGAAAACACCTGTTGTAAGTCAGGTTTAACTCGTCCCAAAAGAATGAAATCTACGATTCCGCTGATAAAATTACAAATATGACACTCCTGGCCCAAACAGATTATGCACAGAGATTTAATTTAAGATGTCATTCAAAAATTACACGTCACAAACTTACACTTCCGTGGATTCCCTCACGATTTCCATCTGAAACATTATACAAATAAATTCTTCAGGTTCACACAGAATCTCCCGGCATAATTACAGGCTTCCAATCACCTGATTCACAAAAATCTTACCTCAACTCACATCTAACAAGACTTAAACCTCTCCCTTCAAACACGACAAATCTCAATGACAAAAAGAATGGAATAATAATCCTTAGAACCCACAACGCATAACCACAAACAATACTCTAATAATGAAACATCTTCGCATAACGTGACCTCGTATTTCAGAACTGGACTTCACAAAAATGACTGACAAACTTTACTGTTGTTTATCGTCAGTTATACACAGTTTAAACGGACATACAAATAGTAGTCCCATCGTGACAATTATCCACTGATCTACATTGCTCAACACGACAGCGCGCCTACACCCGATTGAAAATGGTCAACCACGGATTTCTTGCACCACTTCTGTCATAATACAAACAGAAAATTTTTACGTCAGACGAAAAATCTTAACTTGACACCACAAATACAGGAAATAAGTCCACGGAACTGACGATCTACTTCGGGCATTAGTCTATATGGCTTCATAACCCTCAAATTGACTATTTACAACACATTACATGGCACTTGTAATAATTTATACATTTTTATCTAAGCGTAAAAAAAGAAATGACTTTTCGTCATATTTTCTGACGAAACAAATGGGCGACCAAACTGCGTCATGAATACCCATTACAAAATATAAGTGTGACATAATAAAACATATACATAGGCGGTGATAGTGGCATTTCACCTACCTTAGCTGCACGTTAGCTTCCATCGTATTAGCTCACCAGCAACCCTCGGATGTTTATTTAGCCATTTCAACACTTCTGGCTTCACATTTTATTTATTCATATTCATTTCCTGAAATAAAAGCACAAGAAAACAAATACACTTCACTTGATATTTTCGCGGACCGAGCACGAACACTGTCGACCGCACACGGTGATCTTCTTTTTTCTTTCAACACAATATTATTTGAATTTCACCAATACTACTTCGGCATTGAAATGACCGTCTTTACATATGGTTAACACTCTAATGAACGAAAACTATCCCCACTTGGAGACAATACCCCAGCCACATCGGCCAAAATCTAAGTTTCTGCTGGACTTGGTCTATTACTCGCCGACCAATTTACTCAACAGTATGACCTTCTTTCACGAGCTCCAATGATTCAATGCAAGGTGATTTCAAGATGGCGCATCTCTTTATTTATAGTTTTTCATCCCCTCCCTTAGGCATTTTTACTTGCCGCCAAGAAATTTTACGTACATTTTCCGACCTTGTGGTAATGTATTTAAAGCAATTTTCACTGTAACCAAATACTTGCTAAATTGCTAGTGGCATTGTTCATGAACATTTAAAATTATCTCGTACCAGATTGACTGGTTAAATCGTTTGATAGACACTATGTTCTGACGACGTGGCGTGGGTTGAAGAGACACGCGCGTCTTTCACGAAATTCTCTCGGAAACTGCTTAGCAATCTCAAATCTGTATTACTAAAGACCAATTACAGATAATTACAGGACACTCACCACCTTATGTTCACTGCCAATTCCTTTTATTAAATATATTTATTTAACCAACGCTTTATTCTGTATCCATCCTCCTCGACACGTGCGAGTGACGTCACATCTCATAGCGTGAGAAAGAAAGTTGCAACCTTCTTACCTTGTGCCGCCTCTGCGAGATAAATATATATTCGAGCTCCTCATTACGATTAATATGGGGCCTCATGTGGTAACTTTAAGACTCTAATTTCTTGGGACACAAAGGTCATGGGTTCAATGAGAAACCACTGAAAGACATTTTCAAGGCTGCCAGCAGTGGTATCCGAGCCCACTACCTCCCGAATACAAGATTATGGTAATAAGAGTTTAATTCTGTTTCACTGAAGTTACTGAAATATCAAAATCGGCTCCGCTAATTCAGAAGGTGCAGATGTTTTAAAGGTACAGGGATATAAATTTGGTACTTGTAAGCAATTCCAATTCCCCTTACGGAAAAAAGCAAGGTTCTTTGTGAACTATTCTGTGCCAAGTAATAATGCTCGAGATCCGTGTTATAACCGAGCATTCTTAGACTTGAAACTTGCGCTTTCACGAACAACTAATTTCAGTGTGAGGAAAAAGACACACGCGTTAAACCGCTCAAGAAAAGTTTTGAACCCACAACTGTAAATGCCAACATCGTGTGGGAGAATTAAATTAGCCATCTTTACATACCTTGTTACACTCAGGCAAGAAACTTCCATGAAATCACGTACTGCGTCGTACGATAGAGGCCTACGGAGAACTTCAACGGGCTTCTTTTTCTGTCCACAGTGGAACTCCCCAGAGAGTCTTTCTATTGTATATTTTAATTATCCACATTAACTAAGTCCACCACGATGACTGATCTTTCAAAGTGCGTTCAATTCTGTATCTAAGACAATGCGAGAGAAACAATTTTCCTCCACAGATCTAAGCTTTGATTTTCTGTGCTCGTTAATTCTAGGCAAACATAGAGCATGTTCATTGTTTTTAATACTAAACCTGAACTGAAGCACAATTAAGTATCATAACTAAGCCATTGCGACGTTAATTTATTAACTATAGAGATCGAAATTCGATCCCCTTTTGTAGCAAGAGTTGCAGGAACATTTTTATTTATGTGGTACTTACTTGACTCTCAAAACAATTTTCCGAGAGATCCACTTTCAGGTGGACTCTCAAAGCAATTCTTCTAGAGATTCACTTCCAGGTGAATAGACATGTTACAGGTTACAACTTCAAATAATAAGTGGAACCTGTCCATAAATCTAGACGGAACATTTATACTTAGCCTATTCCAGACTACTACCACTAAAACTAAGGTAGGGGGTCAATTTCCGTCCCCGCACCTAATTTCGTCCCACTAGGGATTTCCAGTTGGCACGGTTGGTGTCTAATGTTGAGCCGCGCACACCCGCGAAGGCTCATCCCGTTGTCTTGTTGTGAGAGTTGGTTGTGTGCGCCACGTGTAGTTTCCGTGTACAAGATGGATTCATTTTTCATACTGAGCTGAGTTAGTGCAGCATCAAATTAAGAGCCTGTTATTCCTAGAGCGAGCACTGATTCGAGTACGGAATACTGGACTGCATTTCAGTCGTGCGGTGTAGTTCCTGGCGTGTAATCGCTACAGTGAGGTGGTTGACGTGAGTTACTGTGGTGGCCATTATAATAAATCAGGGAATTTTGTAATTTCGTCCCCCATAATTCTATTTGTTATTTATGTTTATTATTATTTTCAGATGGGAAAACGCGAGCAGTAGGTAAGGAGGCTGTAAAAACGCTATTAAGGCAGTGGGAGACTAGATAATTGATTTCAAACGTACAAGTAAAGCTTTTAACATCCCACGAGCAACGTTGAAAGACTCTTACAATTTGCTTTACGTCGCACCGACACAGATAAGTGTTATGGCGACGATGTGATAGGAAAGGGCTAGGCGTGGGAAGAAATCGGCCGTGGCTTTAATTTAGGTACAGGTCCAGCATTTGCCTGGGGTGAAAATGGGAAACCACGGAAAACCATCTTCAGGGCTGCATCTCCCGGATGCAAGCTTACAGCTGCGCGCTATTAACCGCACAGCCAACTCGCCCGGTGAAGACTATGTTAAAAAGAGTACTAAGAAAATATTTTTTATAAATGGCCTTCAAGTCATTAATTATATGGAAAGTGTTTGGTAAGGTTAGAAAGGAAAAGTTCCCTTGCTGGGGAGACCTAGTGTTTACAGCGCACTTTGCCGTGTAGTATGGGCTAGAGCTATTTTGATACCCTCATTGACCTGTCTCAGTCTTATCCTTGGCTTTGACATATGAAAGTTACTGAGGTATGATCAATGCAAGTAATGCCATTCCTTATGCTGCCAGTCCCTGCTATAAACAATGTGAAAATGTAGCTCATAGGGTCGGTTGGTGCATTCAGTGGGCTTGGCAGACTGATATGTAATGGCAACTTCTGACTCGGTGAGGGAAGCAACGGGAAACTACCTCTCTCCTCATTTCCCTAGGACGCCTCTTCAGTGATACCTAGGCCATGTAGGATCTGTTGAGGATCCAACCAGCCTTTGGGCTGAGGACTGAACATACATACAGAAAGGAAAAATATATTGAAATGAATCGTACTTTTCATAAATTTCTTGAGGGTGGGAGGCGAAATTATGAACACATTTTTGGTAGTACAGTTGCAGTGTTTATGCGTACGTCAAATATGGATTACCTTACGTTATAAGAGTTTCACTGTAACTTGCACGTAGGTGGAGAATGTATTTAGTAACATATATTCCAATTTCTAGCCGTGTCCATAATATTCCAAAATCTCTACAAGTAAGGGGACGAAATATGCCCCCCTACCTTACTACTTAAAAGTTTTCATTACGGTTACGCTGCATCTCAGGCCTAAGAGATTTATACCGATGATGTGATTTGCGGAGAAGGTGAGGTGGGTGTGGCCGTTGCCTATGGCAGGAACTATCCCACTATTAGCCTCAGTGCAGGAAAATGGAAAATCACGGAAAACCATTCTCAGAAAATCCAACAGTGGGACCAGCCCCTTCGCCCCTCTAATGTAGAGCTCGAAGGCTAGTAAAAATAACTGATATTAAGCCGAAACCCGGTACTGCTCCAAAGCAGACGTCACAATAATATGAACTATCAGGCAATACCCGTAGATACCTATTTTTTATTTATTCTCCAAGAGAGTGATCAGCTTACAAACAGAAAGTGACCGCGGGCGTCCTGAAACAATAACACAATTACTTGCATTGTTGAGTATGAATGAATGAATGAATGAATGAATGAATAGGATGTCGTCGTTGCCGGGACAAAATCTCCTGTGTGATAATATTATTGGAGATATACTGACCCGCAGTGCATACATTATGAAGAGCGAGAATGCCTTGACCGTATTCACACAATATTGCACCTTAGATGACAGAACCTCACCGGCCAAAGTTCTAAGCTAAAATATTTCATATAGGACGTTTTGTTCCGGCAAAGACTATATTCCTCTCTCCCAGTCACGGATGACTACCAACGGGGAAGAGAGTATTCATTTATTGTAATAATAGAATCCAGTGCATCTTCGATATCTCGAATCGCCTCGGGAGCTAAATTTTATTTCCAGTTATCGAAATTTTTGAGCATGTACAGCACTTAAATGAATCATATGGATCTACGGGCGTATACTGAATACATTATTTTAACAGTATTTCAGAATATACAAAGTAACTCCATTTTACGGCATCGCTTTAATTAATGGTAAGTTTCTAGAAGACAGAATACAGTACATGCAGTAATGAAACAAGATATATATCTTGGTTAACATCTTTGGGAAAAAAACGTATTCTCTTCTATTTGTTACTGTTAACCTCTCCTCCCTTCACGTCGAAACTTCTTGTCAATACCACGCAGCTGAGATTCGTAAATGGAGCTTGTGATCCACGACTTCGGGAGTTGCTTTCGTACGTGACCGGTAATTAATTCACACCCGAGAAACAGCGAGCCTTCGCCGATTTCCCGATCATTCAGAATTCACACAACACAGCGAGCAGCTGCCGCAACCAAAGCCATCTACGACATCATGTCATTAAGCAAACTTTCCCTGGATACAGCTATAGCCCTCTTTGAAGCCAAAATCGTTCCTATTCTAACATACGGAATAGAGATAACATGGAAAAAGTTAAGCTATAAAGACCTAATACGAATGGAAAAAGTGAAAGCCAGATTCTTGAAAGCAGCCCTCGGAATTTCAAAGTACACCAAGTCAAGACTAGCGTACGAACTCGCGAGAGAAACATTTGTAATAGAGGACCTGAGATAGAAATTCAATCTGCCCTGTACGGACAACTGGAAGAAACTGCGGTTAGAGAGGGAGAAGAAAAAGAAGGAGATACGGCCAGAGTTCTACTCTTCAGAGGCCATGATGAACAGAGCATCGACCGGTACAAACCAGGAGCTGAGACATTTTGTAAATTCCATGGCAGTCCATGGCTACCATCACAAAATCTGTAGGTCGAAGACATACCACGACCCGGACTCGATGTGCATATGTGAACTCTGTGGTAAACATTGTGACCGATATCACGTACTGTCGTGTGAAAAAGTCGTGTGAAATTAATCATAGACCTCTGTATTGATTAATGTATCCTAATACTGCACAACTTGTGCGCAATAAAGTTTATATATACAAGTTTTCGTTTTTTATTTGGCGTCATATTAGCTCCCAGCATCACTGTAAACCTTTCTTTCCTTATTAACTGTTCCTCACAAACCACAAATGCCGCATTTCAAAGTGAATGTTGCACAAAACTCGAGTTACAAAGTACTTTTTGCTTCAAAGGAGAAAACCTTTGTTTCAAAAAATCGAGAAATTCGTGTAACCGAATTTCGTGGCATAGAGAAATAAATACACGTGAAGAATAGGACAAACGGCCGGGAAATTTAAGTTACTTCGAGATATTGAAAATTCGAGTAATGTAGATTCGATATATCGAGGTACAACTGTACTTGCAGTTAGTTTTCTACAATATACAAAATTTTTAAAAATTACAGCATTGTTACAACCTTCGCCTCCTGAGACATTATTTTTCTAGACCTGAACCATGTTATAAAGTCCAAGATATCTCCTCTTGTATATTCCTATTACATGTGAATGGAGGAAGACAGTGAACAGAATCTCCCTCCCCCCCCCCCAGTCTCGGATAACCACCAAATGGGGGATAGAACATCCGTCCACAGCCACCATCCCAGTCACATGCAATTAGTTTTGTTAGTAATAGAAATGAATACCAAACTTATTCCAACCAGAAAACTGTCGCAACACATTATTACACTATCTACTACAATACATTACATAAACCTAGCATTTGAGGTGCTGCCTAGACTTCAACAGCGTCATAGAGTCTAGGATACCACCACATACAGGTTCTTACTACTAACTACATGATTTTTTCTGTTTTCTCCCGCATTTAATTTCTTTTCCCACATTCCTCTTATAATATTACATAGTTTTTTCTGTCTTCCCCGGGTTCCTTCCGTTCTCTGTTTAGTAACTTAGCAATAGTATAAAGTTCAGGTTCATTTTCGATTTTACTTATTTCTTTCCCATCTATACCTGTATTTATCTCTTAGCTTTCTTGTTTCCGTACAGTCTTTTAGTAGGTGAGCCACTTCCATGTCTTTATTGCATAAAATGCATCGGTTTTCCTCATGTTTTGTCTTAGAGCTTTATTCTTAATGTACTCCCATCAGTCACCAAATTATCCATCACATTTCTCTTTATGTTAACATTCCAGTCCTTACTGTCATATTTTCACTTATTTTACAAAATTAAACAAGTGTTCTCTTGCTATTATATTTTGTACTTTTTGTTTGTCTTTCAATGTCTTTCACTATTTAAACAACTTTTTTTTACGATCCAATATCATCCCTTGAAATTGTCTTCTCAGTACTACCCCATTCCTATGTTATTTAGTAGTTTCTTCACTCCATCCACCCAGTAACCCTCATTTTGATTTTTCATTTGGTGCTGGTATGCAGTCCTTAGAATTTCACCTCCTACCCCCGCCTTTAGCCTCAGTATTGTTGAGTATCACTATGCATAGTTTAGTAACAGGATTGATTCCCTATCACGTGAAATGCAAATGGTGATGAAGAATTTTAAAATTATTAATTTGCTGTTAGTCCGCTAAACAGTTACACAAAAGTCGTAAACCAAAGTACGTAGTGCGTGTCGTTTTCGTTGGGCTTCCATTCAGGAGTTTGTGGATTCGATCTCCACACCGGACAGGCCCTGAGGATGGTCTCCTGTGGTTTTTCATTTCACCCCAGGTAAATGCTGAGGTCGTACCTTAATTAACGCCACGGCCCCTACCTTCCAGCCCTAGCATTCTGCTATCTCAGTTTCACCGAAAACCGAACAGTTTCAGTGTGATCAGATCACTTAGCCAACAATGAATAAAGTGCATATTGAAAAGCATAGTGTAGTGGTCTAATCTAGGCATTTTCGATATAGGATGGCCCAATTTAAGGACGTTTCTTAGTGTAATATTCGGGAATTTTCAGCTAGGTAAGAACGTCGGCTAAAGTAACAATGGTGAAAATAATTTTCTTTTTTTGCTACTTGCTTTACGTCGCACCGACACAGATAGGTCTTATGGCGACGATGGGACAGGGAAGGGCTAGGAGTGGGAAGGAAGCGGCCGTGGTCTTAATTAAGGTACAGCCCCAGTATTTGCCTGGTGTAAAAATGGGAAACCACGGAAAACCATTTTCAGGGCTGCTGACAGTGGGGTTCGAACCTACTATCTCCCGAATACTGGATACCGGCCGCACTTAAGCAACTGCAGCTATCGAGCTCGGTGAAAATAAATATAATTATGTGTTGTTTGTGGAGGAGATCCACTGAATATTATTACAGTTAGGTTACATGAATTTAAGATAGGAACGACTCTCGGTATTATTATCGTAATCAACTTGTTAAGCGACTGCAGCTATCGAGCTCGGCGAAAATAAATATAATGATGTGTTCTTTGTAGAGGAGATCCACTGAATATTATTACAGTTAGGTTACATGAATTTAAGATAGGAACGACTCTCGGTATTATTATCGTAATCAACTTCTTCATCTTCCTCACATTTTCTCCCAGGTTGGTCTAGCTAGGTGATATCCATAGCTGTGACTGCCAGCGTTACTTCAGTCTTCCTCCTGGTCGCTTGCCACCAACCATGAAGCTGTAAGCACCGCAGATGACAGAGTCAGGCGTTACCCGCATTACATTGCCATACCACTGCTTACGCTTTTCTCGCATTTTCTCATTTATTAGTGAGATATCCATTTTGCCTTGCCCGTATTTCTCCTTCTGAAATCAGACGAGAGGCTGCTGCGAACAGTGAAAGACATAATTCCTCAACACTGTTTTCATGTCCACTCTTTAGGTACCAGACAGCAAACACAAGGTTAAAACAGAGGTCATATGAACGTAAGTTCAGCAGCAGGGAAAGACAGACTCATCGAGAGGAAATAAATATCCTTCATTTGTGGATCTGGGTGGAACCCAAGTATTCCTTAGCACCTAGTCATACGGAGAAAAGAAAGTCCTTAAACAGACTACGAACCGAAGCAGCCAGATCCGAGGTGAATTAGTTTAGAATACTTCAGTACTTCTGACTCGAAGATATTTTCCTGATGATTTGGCTTTAGTCCATTCCCATGGAACAAAGACGAATCTCTCTTGTGCTATGCACTTGCGTTGACACTTTGTTAATTTCCGATATATCAGAACCATACAGTCTTGGTGGTTCTGCTGCGGAATTAGCCGTTGGCAACAAAAGGAACAAATACAAGGAAATATTTTATAATTGTGTCTCTGTGGTGTTCGCGGTGATACCAATGGGTCTGCGATGTAAGGAAGCCAAAAACTGCATTTCAAATTTCCACTGATTTCTTTTTAAACTTACTTTGCAATTGCACTTATAGAATTATGTATAATTTAATGTGTATAATATGCCAGTGAGGTATTTTTACATCATATTCAAATATTATAATTTTCTCTACTAGAGACAAACTTTAGAAGACTAGTTAACTTGCCATATCGGAACTGCTGTTTACAATATCCGTAAGTTTTGATTAATGGGGTTCTTCTGCATGTTTATTTTTAATGCAGTGAAATTTGTATCAAAATACAGAATTTATTTATTTATTTATTTATTTATTTATTTATTTATTTATTTATTTATTTATTTATTTATTTATTTATTTATTTATTTATTTATTTATTTATTTATTTATTTAAGTTGCATGGTTAGGAAGATATGTTCTGAATATATAGATATATCCCAACTGATAAAATTAATAATATTATTTTCTAAGTTTTTCCTAAATTTATGTAGAATTTAAGTGATACCAGGCTATCGAAATTAGGCCCGGAGGGGTCCTTGAACGTGCCGGAATCCAACAACACGAGCTATATATTTGAACATTTTGAAATACCACTGACCTCAGCGGGAATAAATCTTGGGAACAGATGCACAAATAACTAATCGACTGCACCTATGAGGTCATCCTGTATTTTTAAGTTCACTGGAATCAAATTAGAATAATATCTTTACAGTTGTGAAATGCCTATGGCTGTGAAATGTGTCTCAGGTAATCGCAGGTCTCAAATGAGCCTGGCATTGCTTCCATACTCTTGTATCAAGCTATTCCTTTTCATCGTTACTGTCCCACCCAGTCAGTTCTTGTTCTTTTCCAAAATACAGCGATATTTGTTTTACGATGCCTGGGAGCTTTTCAAATTTCTACTCATGGTACTTCCATTTCTGTACAAATACTTTCAATTTTCGGAGTATTTAAGACCTACCTACTACAATATTATTCCATTTACGTCCTCTCCATCTCCTTGTCTGAATGGTCAGCGTCGTTGCGTTGGTTTCAGAAGGTCCGTGGTTCTATTCCCAACTGATCCGGGATTTTTCCTCTGATTAGAGGAATGGGTCTTTGATTTCAACTTAATACATATCTCTACATCTCTACACACAATAGAGCACAACATACCACACTTCCAAACCCCACAAAATATGCAATAGTGAATACATTCTTCCGAATATCAGATCTTCATTCCCTGAAAGAAGTCCATGGATTTCAGGAAAATCCACGGAGGAAAGATACCCTCCGTACAGGTGAAAGAAATGAGTGAATCCGGCAGAAAATGCGAGAATACTGGGCGAATATCAAAGCTCAACAGGTGAACAAACGTGGTCCAAAGTTGGCACATCCTAACCAAGACGAAGAAGAAGAATTGGCGTCGGGAAGGACATTTGGCCATAACACTGGGCCAAATCTAGACAGTAAGTCGACCTGGGATAAAGGCAAAAAAGAACAAGATATTTTATGTCCCATTACCTCTTTTTACGATTTTCGTTGATATTGAGGAGCCAGAATTTTATCCCGCTGGATTTCTTTTACTTGCTGGTAGATCTAACGGCACGAGGCTGGCGTATCACAGATACCACTGAATTGAGTCGGGATCAAATCCACTAACTGGGACACAAAGAGCTCTACTGCCTGAGCTACTCAGCCGGGCTCCCTTCCTCTTCCTCCGTCAAGGAATACTGTGCCCGTGACCTAATTGTTCTCATTCTGAAAACAACAATCACCCAAATGAATTACCGCTTGAACGATGAAAGAATTCTCATTTAACTTTCACCACAATATAATTTTAGAAACCTCTTTAAACATCAGTAGTTTCATGTTTGAAAGCATACAAGGTCCTTAATGTTCCTCCCTCACAGTGCAGAGAAATTTTAATGAAGCTAACTGGGGTTTCCCTGGCGAGCAGCTACCCCATTGGTCAGGTAATAAAACAATAGCTACCTGGCGCTAGAGGCTTTCTGTCCTCCAAACAAGGAAACACATTTCACGCTCTACGCTCTCCTTTTATTTTTTCATCACTCTGATGGAATTACATTTGTCAAAGTAATGAACAGCGAAATGAGATTTCTGTGGAAAGAGTAACGTGAGGCAACCAGAAATGTGAATATGGGAAAATGTTCACTTGTTACCACGCACACTTGGAATACAACATCAGCTAACAACTTACAAAAATTGGTTTAATTTTTTCATTGCTCTGTTTTTATTTCTGGCTAATTCTATTAGCCTTCAGTATAGTATTTTAATGGACATCAGGTTTCTGCCTTTGAACTTAATTCCATATACAGCGGATAGTAGACCACGCTTTGGACAGTGGTGTTATCTACAAAGGTAAGGGTGTATTCTGCCCGAAGGCAGGTCCGAACCTCCGCAAAGGTGTGCCTGAGCCGGAGTTTACGTACTGTAGGCCGTCAAGACATGGCGCTCAATGGGGCAAATATTTATTGATTGATTTCCTTATATACGACATTTCTTTTACTTTATTATTTTACAATTTTCTCTTTACGTCGCATCGACACAGGTAGGTCTCAGGGCGACAATGGGATAGGAAATGGCTAGAAGGAGGTGAATGTGGCCAAATAATTTGCCTGGTGTGAAAATAGGAAACCACGGAAAACCACATTCAGGGCTGCTGACAGTGCCTCCCGAATGCAGGCTGATAGGTACGTGACCCAAGAAACGCAGCCACTTGTTCGGTGCATTCCCTGTACAATTACCTTTTGACACGATTGCAACTTTAGAATATCGCTCTCTTGACACTGTAACATTTAACTGGCTATGCCTAAAAAGGTGGCCGAGGAAAATAGAGACCGCCACGTCCCTTGAAGTATATTGATCGTGATACAAAATGTGAACTGGAAACTGATTCATCTTGGAAGAAAATGGAAGTGTTGCCGTAAGACCTATCTTTGTCGGTGCGACAAAAAACATATCTATATACCGTATAAATAAAGTTATATATATTTCGTTTTGTATTGACAATTTTTCAGATATTTATCCGTTTTAGGTCAACTCAAGACCGTTTCAGTTGTTTTGAATAAATCAAATCAAAATCAAATCAAAATCTCATTATTTGCAAATGAGGTGCCTACCTCGGTGGCAAATGGTACACTAAAATACATTATTGTCAAGCACTAAATATTAAATTAACAAGAGAAGAAAATTTTCCTATAATACAATATTATACTATTTACGCTAACAATTTCTTCTATTAAACACACAGCTCATCCTTAATAAATTTATATTGTTTACAAAATTCTACTTATAATATCTCCTGTACTACAGTACTTACAAATATAGTCAACTGGTATACAGTATGTGGAATTACTTCAAATGATACTATACAACTGGTATAAGATTAAAATTTACATTGCATTTATTTACTTCTTTTTTACCCATTCTGGAACCTACCTGACCTGCTGCGTCTTAACCAGAGCCCCTTTTGCCACCACTTTTCAGAGTTCCTGAAGGGCCTTCACAGCTACCGTAGCGGTCCTTGGGCCCTCGAAGTCCCCACTGTACTTCACCCCTACAGGCAGTACCCTACTTTGGCTGTCCGAACTCCTTAGACCAGGGGATGGAATTAATTTATTCACACACATTTTTTATTTACATTAACATGCACTGGTCGAATGCCCTCTAACATTTCATTTATTTTCTCTGTTGCTGTTTATTCTCTTCTTGAATATCTGTACAGATTTTGGAAAAGGATCAAACACTACCCCTGGTAAACTGTTCCACTCCTTCACACCCTTCCCAATGAATGAAAAATTACCCCAATCGCTTCTGCTAAAATTCCTTCTAATTGTATATTTGTTGTCAGTCCTGCCGATATAATTATTTTCCAACTGAAGCCTCTCACGGATATCTCCCCATGCTGCTTCTCCTGTATAGGCTCTATATAATCCTATAAGTCTAGTTTTCTCCCTTCTTTTACTTAAAGTTTCCCACCCTAGTTCCTTTAACATTTCTGATACACTACTCTTTCTCCTGAAATTCCCTGTTACAAATCTTGCTGCTTTTCTCTGCACACTAACTATTTCTTTTATTAGGTATTCTTGGTGAGGATCCCAAACACTGTTTGCATATTCCAATAATGGACGAACCATACTTTTCTCTTTTAATTCTTTGTTGCATCCTTTAAGTAGCCTCATTATGACATGTAACGATCTGTATGCTTTCCCAACAATGTCATCCACATGACCCTTCCAGTGCAAATTACTTTCATAATACAGGATTGATGGAGGGTTATTCAATCTCAGTAGACTACGAGCCAGGACCAAATATTCCACTACATCCATCATTGAACTTCAGTATGCTGAAGACAATGTTGTTCTTGCAAACTGTGGACAAGATTTACAAGCAATCTTAAATGCATTTTAATGAATCTTATACAAGTATTGTCCCAAGCCTTAACATCCAAAAGACGCAGATCCTTTACCAGCCTACCCAACTCCACATCCGTATGTCCTACAATCACAGTCCAAGGCAAAGTGCTGAAGAACATAGAACATTTCCCATACTTGGCAGCCATCTCTCAGCAAATGCAAATTTTGATGATGAGATTCAACACCGCCTCAAATGTGCTAATATGGCTTTTGGTCGTCTTCGGGTAAGGGTCGCTGATAATCATAATATCAGCACTCAAACCAAGCTTTATGTGTACGAAACTACCGTTATACCATCTCTTACATACGGATGCGAAACGTGGACTACCTACGAGAGGCATATACGATGCCTGGAACAATACCATCAACGTTGTCTGAGAAGAATCCTGAGGTTAAAATGGCAAGATCGACACACTAACATCAGTGTTCTGGAAGAAGCTAACTCCACTAGCATTTGAGGCCATGATTATCGAGCACCAACTTCGCTGGACAGACCACATTGTTCGCATGCCTGAATTCCATCTCCCAAAACAAATTATTTACTCCGAGCTAAATAATGGTCATAGAAAACTTGGAAGACCACAAAAGCGTTACAAAGACACGCTGCAAACCAACATGGAAAAGTGTCAAATGAAAACTAACAACTGGGAAGCTACGGCACGTAACCGCACAGTCGGGTGTCCTAATGTCTGGGAAGCAACTCAGCGCTTCGAGCAAGAAAGGCGGAGAACAGAAATTGACAAGGGCAATGCAAGAAAACAACGTAAGCTCATGAAGAAAAACCAAACTACACAGCCAGTACCTAACAGAACAAATGTGTGTGTCAAAAATGTGGGAAAATCTGCGGTTGTAGAATTGGCCTCTATAGTCACTTAAGATCTCACAAAATCTAAGTTCTTCAGGAAGACAATCATACTACTCGTTTACGAGGGATAGCCCATCATCTGTTTGTTCTACCATCACCGCGAAACGGCTGGATAGATCTCAACCAAACTTAATATTTAGGGTATACGCATCTCGGGAAAGGGTTTGATATGCATATGATTTAGAAATCTCTGAATGGACAGGCGATTTATACGAAAATCAGAGCAGTTTTCTTCCATTTTCTCTTACAATAATGATTTTCTGTGAAATCCGTGGACTATATGTGAAACGTCCCTTCATTATAAACAACTTCTGTTATGTACATAATTTCACTTCCTCTTCAAATGACGGAGAAAATTACTACTTTCTGCTAGTATCATGTTCTACACTGAGTGACCGACAGTTTACCATGGCAGCGTCTCTAACTGCTTGCCAGCAGGGGAGTAGCCTATTACCATTTTCGTCATCATTCCTGTAAACTCGTGGTTGTTCCTTGAGTAAAAATTAAAGAGAGACGTCAGTCGGCCATTCTGCGGGATATTGGCGGAATACCGTTTGAGGTAACAATCGTCCTCGTTAGCACTAAGAGGCGTTGTTAATATTTGAACAATACCGCAGATTGTAGCCCGTTATTTCACACCGTAAGGTGTTCTCTGTCATTTGCTATTATTTTACTTTATTTCTATTCTACTTCTGTTTTCTGCGTTAATTTCTTGCATTTATCTTGCCTCGTTAGGCTTTAGTAATAACACCATAAGTCATCTACTTATCTATTTAACTGAGAATCCCCGCACCTAAATTTGTCCTTTGTTACCGCCTTCTTATATCCGTAACGCATACCATCACAATTTATTGAGGGGCATTTTATTTTCAAATACATCCACTTCGTATTTACATATTTGTCCTATCCGGCTTTCCTCAGTTATAATCCTATTTTCTATTAAATTCAACTTCCTTAACTGTATTACTGCCTTTCTTAATTACTCCGTATGTACGCCAGTGCTAATCCCGAAACCTCGACACTCTTTTCCTTGAGGCAGAATTCCAAGATGTTCAAATGTGTAACTTTTGGCCTCGGAAAATATCGAAATATGGATGCATTTCAATGACGGTGCAGACTTTCGTTTCGTGGTAGTTGGTGGCTAAATGGTTAGTCATATTACAAAACAGATAGCACAATCTCCGCCAATTTTTAGAGATCTACAGCTTTGGTCCTATGACATTGTCGTATCTCGATTGTTGATAGGGTCTGCCTGGCCGACGCGGTAAAGGCGTGCTCGGTACGCCCGGAAGGACGTGGGTTCGAATCCCCGTCAGGAAGTCATAAAATTTAAGAAACGAGAATTCCACTTCCGGAGGAGCATATGGCCCTGTGATTATCTCAGCCTACACCAAAAATGAGTACCAGGTTAAATCCTGGGGGCAAAGGAGGCCAGGCGTAGAGCTAACCACTCTACCCCATCACGTGCCGAGGTTAACAATGGTGGAAGCCTTTACCTTCCACTCCTCCAAGGGCTTTCATGGCCTGTACGGAGGTGACTTTGCTTTGCTTTGCTTTGCTTCGATTGTTGATATTTTAGATAGCGGTGCATTTTTCGATTATAATCAAATCTCTCCAGCTCGATTGTGTCTGGCAAGAGAAAAGAGGCCTCCATCTCTGCTTTGAATTGCAGTTGCCAAGTGTGCCTGCCGTTATAGTAGAAACTCCCGAACTCGACTGTGATTGGCAGCAGGAAATGTGGCCTGCCATTACCTACAAGACTTCCCCATTGCTTACCTTACATTGGAAACAATACATGGTGTCCTCCCTGTTTTATTTCTCGGATAGCACTAACATACATGCACTTTAATATAATCTTAATCACTGTCTTTACAGTAATTTACGGAGAAATCCTTATACAACGTACAATGTCGTAGCGGAGCACGGGTACATTTGCTAGTTGTAAAAATAATGGAAGTGTTTTAACGGATGTTATTAAGTCAGTTTGAGGGATTAGAACTCTCTGTTGAGTTTTTTAATCCACTTATTACTTCCAAATCTAAACAATTTACGTACACACTTCTTGAATTAGGCCGTAATCTGGTTCCGTTTATGAGCCATTGGAAAACATTCCGATTTATAATGAGCATAACTATGGCTGAAATTTTCAGAACAAGAATATGTTGGGGCAAACCATTAATTCCAAGGAATTCTTGAATTGAATCATGCAGAAAACTGAAGCAGCCAGCTTTAATTTTCAATATTAATCTGTTGACGCTAGTGTATGGTTTGAACTACCGGGTATAAGCCCAATGAATTTCAGATTAACTAAAAATGGCAACTTTCGAGAAAATAATCACATCGTTACCAGAATTAAACATTTTGCTATAAATTTCAATTACGAAATCACCATGTGCTAAAATTATGGCTTGTAGTTCAGTAACATTTGATCCGTCACCATCTATAGAGGGGTAGTCGCCTCACCGATTTCTTGCAAAAAAATCAGTGATTTCCATTTTTTGTGGCTTTGCCCGTATATTTTTATGTAGCCGCGTATTTAGAAGAAGGTATTTTCAATACAGTTATAAACAAATAATTGTTTGGCGGTATAAGCATGTGGCAAAACAGACAAAACCTTTATGAAATCTCAGCCAAGAACAATATTTTTCCTACCAGAAGGATACATTTTAGAAAACGATTCACATACCTTAATTGGCATTGGGGCTTTATCCGATATTCAGAAGTGCTAATCGAATATCGTTAGCTGCTTTGGAATATAATTTTAATCCAGACACCGAAATATTTAAATGTAGAGGAATTTAAAACGTAATGTGCACTGTTCAACCATTGGGCAGCAAATCAGCCGCATTCCTGTCTACGAAGTACAGCCGACCGGGCGAGTTGGCCGTCCGGTTAGGAGCGCGTGGCTGTGAGCTTGCATCCGGGACATAGTGGGTTCAAATCCCACTGTCTGCAGCCCTGAAGATGTTTTTCCGTGGTTTCCCATTTTCACACCAGGCAAATTGTGCTTTAATTAAAGCCACAGCCGCTTCCTTCCAACTCCTAGGCCTTTCCTATCCCATCGTCGTCATAAGACCTAACTGTGTCCGTGCGACGTAAAGCCACTAACAAAAAAAAAGTACAGCCGAACAGGAAGGTGTCTTACTCCGCATGCGTACCTATCCACATCCACGTCCCCTATCGTGCCACCTGCTCAGCGCTCTCACGGTTAGGGTGGCCGTGAAGTACTGGCGAGCGATTTGTCCAATTAGATTGCTGCATTCTTCATTAATTTAAAAATATACGGCAAGAAATGGTTATGCTTTTAAAGACACTGTACAAATCTACAGGCCAAGAGCTTTCGCCTGAATGCTTTACAATGTCAATCGGAAAACAGCCTGGTGTTTTTAATATATATTCTTCTTCTTCCTACCGAGTGGAATAGTCGCGTGTATTATGGCGCTACAAATATGGAGCCAAGCTCTGCATTCAGGAGACGAGTTGGTTCGAACCCCACCGTCAGCTGTCCTGAGAATGGTTTTCTGTGGTTTCCCCTAATTTTTCTACAAGTTGCTTCACGTCGCACCCATACAGAATGGTCTTATGGCGAAGATGGGATAGGAAAAGGCCTAGGAGTAGGAAAGAAGCGGCCATGGCCTTAATTAATTTGCTTGGTGTGAAAATGGGAAACTAAGAGAAACACCGTCAGGGCCGCCAACAGGGGGTTCGACCCATTATCTCCAGAATGCAAGCTCACAGCTGCGCACCCCTAACCGCACGGCCAGCTCTGTCGGTGGTTCCAGACAAATGTCGGGATAGTTCCTATTCAAAGGCCACAGCCGATTCCATCCCCTTCCTTACATAATTTCGTTCACCATCACTCATTTCATCTTCATTAGCCCTTCGACTGAGGTTGGCGTCAGGAAGGGCATCCGGTCGAAGAAATATAATTTTATCATTATATATTACACTCATGTTCATAAAAAACAGATCACCTTGAAAGACTAGAGATCGGTAGTTCATATTCACAGGGCATGTTCACTGGTATGTTCTGCAGAAACGATTAGCATTTCAGTCACCTATGTTCAGTATGTGTCCTAGCAGACACTGGGTCCTGATAACTTGTTTTATGCGTGATGGCATCGACGCGTATAAGGCGCGAATGGCGTCTTGGGGTATAGCCATCCATACTGCATTGACCTGGTTCCACAGTTCATCGTTGGTGGTTCGCATTGGGTCACAGCGCCGCACCCGTCGTTTCACCATTTCCCACACATTTTCGATTGGCGACAAGTCTGGTGATCGGGCTAGCCAGAGCAACATTCTGACAACCTGTCACAACAAGAAGGTACGTGTTCGTGCAGCAACATGTGGTCGTGCATTGTCCTGCTGAAATATGGCGCCTGGGGTGTCGTGCAGAAAGGGTATGGCTACGGGTCGCAGAATATCATTCACGACGATCAAACTGGTGAGAGTGCCCTGGACTCCCACCAACTGTGATTTGTGGTTGTACCCAATAGCACCCCACACCGTAAGGCCTTGAATTAGCTCTGTATACCGTGTGCCAATGCTTTGAATGAAATGCCTCTCCCCCTCCCTGCAGTGAACCAAGAGTCCGGCACGGCTATCATTTTCAAACAAACAGAACCTGAATTCGTCTAAAAACACTATCTGCTGCCATTCCTGTCCGCAGTGACGTCGTTCCATACACCATTGCAGTGTAGCATGTTTATGCGCATTAGTGGAAGGTAGGCGGAGAAGTGGACGACGCGTCGGTAACCCAGACCGTATTAAACAGCGACGAACTCTCACTTCTGATAGTGTATGATATGTTACACTGTTCTACTGTTTCACCAGAGCCGAGGAGGACGCAGATCTGTCCTGCAATGCCATTCGGATGAGGTGTCGATCTTATCGGGGGGTGGTCTGGGTGGTGCGACCAGACCCATCTCGTCGTGTTCTACGACCTTCTGTGAACCATTCTGTACACATCCGTTGCACTGCCGACACACTTCGTCCCATACGAGCAGCAATTTCCCGGATGGATGCATCACGTTCTCTCATACCAATAATACGACCTCTTTCAAACTCACTCTTTTGACGGTACGGTTCTCGCATACGTCTGCGAGACATCCTGCACGTCTGCTCAAGTCACAGTGATCCATTACTTTCAGTTTATAGCTACAACGAGAGTCGCAGGCACATTTTACCAGTCAGTGGTGGTGCGCCAAGATATCGCTGTGGACCTGTAACCTCAAGGCCGACGTGGTTCAAATGCTAATTATTTCTTCAGAACATAGTAATGCACATGTCTTGTGAATATGAAATTCCTATCTCTAGTCTTTCGAGGTGTTCTGTTTTTTTATGAACATGAGTCTATAATGGTCCGCCTTACCAGTACTCACAGATGTAACAATTAATTATCATTCACATACTTATTTTAGGTACATGTTTCGAGATTTTTCCAATCCCAGCAGCTAATTATACAATATCAACATATCAAAGAAATTTTCCACTCTATGTTACTACATTCCACTTACAATATCTAATATCCTGGCTGCGTTATTAACATTTTCATAAATAATAATAGTAATAATAAATTGTAGTAGTAGTAGTAGTAGTAGTAGTAGTAGTAGTAGTAGTAGTAGTAGTAGTAGTTTACTCTTCAGTCTTATTCCGTCTACGGCACTGATAACAATTTAACATATTACATTATGTTACTGCAACACATGTTAGCATACGCATGGCGAAAGTCTGGACATGACACAATAAATACTGGACAGCGGTTTCCGAAATGTCGAGCAATACTTCAAGTTAACAATAGCGAATGTGAAATGGAAGTAGCAGAATTTGTTCAATGCCCGAACTTGTGCATGGCCCTTTGTCCCAAACACTTCGTTTTGAATCCATACCACCGTCGATAAGGAAAGGGTAATTTTAAACTTAAATTACTATATCGTCGTTGCGTCTGCAAAAATCACTACCTGAAATATATTAGCTTAGAACTTCGGTCGCTAAAGGTCTTTCATCTTAGATGCAATACTGTGCGTATATTGTCAAGGAATTTTCGCTCTTCATAATAACTTAAATGTGCTCCGGGTCAGTATTTCTCCAAAAATATTATTACATAGTTGTTTTTGCAAGTGCAGCGACGATATTTAGAATGTAATATGTTACATTTGTTAGAAAGCGTTAAATGAAACAAGGCTGAAGAGTAAAGTTTTAGGAATTGACGCTTCCTATGTTTCTTACAATTAACGCATGAGTAGAATCTCTACGTCCTTTTGATTTTCATACATCTTTAATAAAAAAACGTGGTAAAAACTATTATCAAACTATTTACCACATAATAATTTTTATTGTAATATCCATGACTGAGGTTGGACGGTTCCCTTGTGGGAGGATATATTATCTTAAAAAGATATATATAAAAGTTACTGAATAAAATATTCTTTAATATTTTAATAGCGTAGATATGACATAATGTTATCAGAGACGTAATTAGTATCGACAAATCGACAAACACTTCATATTCAAGGGAATGAAAGAATTGCAGACTTCTTTCCGAGCCATGATACTTAAAGATAACAAGCAATCAGGCAAAAAAGGGATATTTGTCAAATGAGGCTGACGACTGATTCTGAACGTACCAGACCTTTAGAAGGCTATCTTCTTGGCCGATTTGGTGTCCTTCATATGTACTGCATTTCTTTGTATAACACTAAAGCAGTCGTAGACTTAAAATAGAATGAACACGCAATGTCGAATTACGAGCTAAGTGGCTCAGAAGATAGAGACCAAGTTGGTGGGTTCGATTCCAGCACCGTCTGGTGGTATTTGAAGGTGTTCAAATACGTCATCCTCATTCTGTAGATTTACATGTGTTTAAAAGAACTGGACGAGACCGAATTCGTCACCTCCACCTCTCCAAAATCGTAAAAGTAACTTGAGGTATGAAATTAAAAATGTTATTTTTTTTTGTCAATTGTTTAAAAATTGTGATGTAAGCATTAAGATATGTTTTATTCTTCTTTTCCTCAGTTACCTCAAATCGAAGCAGACGGGCAGGAGTTGAACGGGCGACGCTTTCGAGTTGAAAATGGAGATTCCCTGGGAGAAAGTGAGGAGGTAAGTACTCTTTTGTCGATTTAGTAGAAACATATTTTACATTTTAACCGAAATAATGGTTTTCTTAAATACTCTTACCTTCGTTCTCCGCATCACTCAAGAAATGTTGTCACGCTTGTTCTCACCTCATTAATACCCTGTTCCGACTGATTACAACACGATTTGGCGCTTTATAAGTGAGCTATTTAAGTGTATTGTAGCTGTTCGATCAGAAGCACCAGTAAAGGTTGTCCGACTCGTTGGATGAATGGTCAGCGTACTGGCCTTCGTTTCAGAGGGTCCCGGGTTCGTATCCCGGCCGGGTCGGGGATTTTAACCTTCATTGATTCCAATGGCTCGGGGGCGGGGTGTTTGTGCTGTCCCCAACATTCCTGCAACTCACATACCACACATAACACTATCCTCCACCACAATAACTCGCAGTTACCTACACATGGCGGATGCCGCCCACCCTCTTCGGAGGGTCTACCTTACAAGGGATGCACCCGGCTAGAAATAGCCACACGAAATTATTATCAGTAAAGATTGACTAGAAGACCCTGCATGAAGGAGACTGTTGTAATGGAGTTCACTGTATCATTTATACTTGTATATATATATATATATATATATATATACATACTTTTTTTTGCTAGTTGCTTTACATCGCACCGACACAGATAGGTCTTATGGAGACGATGGGACAGGAAAGGGCTAGGAGTGGGAAGTAAGCGGCCTTGTCCTTAATTAAGGTACAGCCCCAGCATTTGCCTGGTGTGAAAATGGGGAAACCACGGAAAACCATATTCAGTGCTGCCGACAGTGGGGTTCGAACCTACTATCTCCCGAATACTGGACACTGGCCGCACTTAAGCGACTGCAGCTATCGAGTTCGGGATATTTATATTAATAAGCCCGTGCGAAGCTTTCGCACTTCATCCCTTTTGTATTTTTTTTATAATTACCGTTGGGCATGCACATTTAAGTTATTGAAACACAACCTTAAGCTAAGAAGTAATTTATTGGAACTCAGTGCACTGAATCAAAACACACAGTGGTTCCAAAGTAAGAGAAAAGAAGTGCATCTGAAGTAATCACAGCATTTACATTTAAACAATATAAGTTTATAATATCCCGACTGCTGGAGACAGGAGCAGAAAATGGTAATTTTCGCACATACAGTAGCTAACATAACCAGAGAGATTAGATCTTCGAAACTCATCTTAGAACTCAGACGGCGAAAAACCCTACCCGATAACACCGGAGCGGTGAAAATTAGCGATTTCCACGTAGGCCTACATGCATTTCAAGTGTTCCGCATATTTCCAGATGTATATTTTATATATTATTATAAAGATGTAGCGAGAGAGAGAGAGAGAGAGAGAGAGTTTCTGGAAATATGATAATATTTAGTTTCCGGGAAATCGGCATCACATTCGTGTTCCACTCATGAAATCATTGTGTAATACCGAATTTCAACAGTTAAAATAAAGCATTGATGTTTTCTCGAAAACCTAAAAGGGTGTAGTATAGCGGGTCGCTAACGGCGATCCAGCTCAAGCTCCACCGAACTAAATGAACACACCGAGTCGGAACACACAGCAGTTCAAAAAATCGAAAAGGACGTTCATATAGTGTAGGCTACTTATATAGTTACAGTCCGGCTCCATGGCTAGATGGTTAGAGTGCTGGCCTTTGGTCACAGGGGTCACAGGTTCCATTCCCGACAGGGTCGTGAATTCTAATCATCGCTAGTTAATTCCGCTGGCATGGGGGCTGGGTGTATGTGTTGTCTTCATCATCCTTTCATCCTCATCACGATGCGCAGGTCGCCCACGGGTGTCAAATCAAAATACCTACACCTGGCGAGCCGAACATATCCTCGGACACTCCAGACACTAATATTCGTACTCTATTTCTTTTTATATAGTCACAGCACGTAATAAAAAAATAGAAAAATGTGACAGGTGAGCAGGAAAACTGGGCATATCACTAATAAATTAATTAAATACGTATACAGTCATACACGGTCGCATACGAAATGCTGAAAGCTGAAATATATACGCAAATACAGCTATGCAGTTAAAAATTTATGCAATATATATAAGTGTACCATCTTCCAATTTTCCACTGTTTGAAATTGAAACAATTATGTCAGCAAGATACTGTACACGGCAAATATAGGCACGCCTTTTGGAGTATTCTGATCTTGTTCTTTATTGATGATCATTGCAAATGCAACTTTCAAGGAAAATTGCCGAAAGGTCATTTGAGAAAGCATACCCGACAACATCGATACAGTGAAAACTGGTCCGACCGAAGTCGGCCGGATTAGTTTCCATCAATTTTAGATTTGCTCAAGGTGTAAGGAATACAAATACAACACAGTTTGTTCTAAATTTCTATCTGTTTTATTATCTGCTACCTGAGTATGTACCCTCGGATCACACACCAATATAAACGCAAGCAAAAATGCTTCGTCTGTACTTCAGGATTAATCGTCCTAACATACAGACCTGGCGTTATAAAATCGTCCACGATTTTTTCAAAGTCCTTAATGGAATTGCTTGTGGCGCTACAGCTGAAAATCAACAACGATATATTTCATACAAAAACACTGATAAACAAAATATTAACCATCCCGATGGAGAGGTTAACACCGTCGGTCTCCCCGGCTGGGCCTTGTTCGATTCCAAATCCGCTACGGATTGAAGACTGATATGTGGTACTGGAGTGACCTAAAGAATGGTGTGGACTCAGCCTAACAAACTACTGTTGAGTAAAAAATTGAGGGAGGGAATCTCACTTACAGCCTTCCCAGGAGTGCTTTTCAGTGGTTTCGCCAGTTTAAATCCAATCAAATGCTGTAGCGGTACCCGAAATATGGCCCATCGCAGCACTCTGCACAGGATCGACTACGATCTTGTTGAGAGATATTGCCTGCAGTTCCAGTGCGTCCTACTTCAGATCTACTCAGCAGGGAGTGGGGCTGATACGGCTAGTCCTAGCCCGGCTGTGCTAACCGGTGCCGAACACTACTCACTACGTTTCTCCTCTGTTTCTGTGCTTTATCCTCGAGCAACTGTGCCGCCTTATCCTGTTACAGTTGTATATAATATGAAAATGTAATAAAATAAAAAAAAAGCCTTTCATATTTTCAAATTGAAAATCATTGTATTGTTATTACCTTTGAAATATAAAACTACCCAAAGATGGGTTTTTTTAATTTTCACGACGGCGTTTTACTCAAAATAAATGTTGAACGTATTAGGTCGCGTTCAGTACATAGTAGTACTTATCTAAGAGATGTTAAATATCCAGCAAAAATTGTCAAACAAACACCATTTGGATCCGGACTCACAACCTTCTGATTTCACTTCGGATGTTCTTATCATTGAGCTATGGTGGTCTAGGTAGATCATGTTTGTTCTGTTGGAAAGGATCTAAGCAACAGGTTTGGCGTGAACACAGCGCGCGGGATCCGCAACTATGATTGGTGGCCTCAAGGCCGCCTTGCAGTGCAGCGGCGGGAAGCGCCCAATAAACTGCAGTCATAAGTAAAGCCCGGGCCTTTATGCAATAACAGGTTAGATTGCAAACTAATTTGTTTAGCAGGAAGTGTCGGCCACCCGCTCTTCCATAATGTAGCAACAGTAACATACATTATTGGGGTTCTGATGGGCCGTACCCCTAAAATTTATGCAAACCCCATAGTACAATCGTAGTGAAGGTAGACTATACTTGCTACTTGTTTCAGTAAGTTTGCATTCTAACCTATTAAAGCATTAAAATCCGGGCTCTAGTCATAAGGAAGTCTGGTATCCAGTGACCCTACTTACTATAATGCCACTCGATCGGCATATTCATGAGAACTTGCTCAATCAGTCACCATTGTGCCGTCAGACACAAATATGCTCAACATGGTGCTGTGCACAAAAGCAGAATTCTTCATGCTATTCGTTCATCCATGGACATTCCTCTAGGCATTGTTTCAGTCCCAGACACCTGTGATGTGCAGTCAGAAATAGCTGAAACACTTGGCACTTTGAATGTAGACGTTATCGAAATGAGCGTGAGGAAACTGATGGCAGAACAACACACCCAAATTCTTGAGCTAACGCTCTTTTAATATGTTTGTACGACTCATATTCAAGATGTCTGTCCTGGCAAACAGTTATCCTTGGCCAGGATTGGCCGATAGGAGAGGGAGGGTGAGTATAGATACAAAATGATGATATAATATTGTATTAAGGTGCGCTCTGAAGAGCATTTTTCTTTTTTTGCTAAGGGCTATACGTCGCACCGACACAGATAGGTCTTATGGCGACGATGGGATAGGAAAGGCCTAGGAGTTGGAAGGAAGCGGCCGTGGCCTTAATTAAGGTACAGCCCCAGCATTTGCCTGGTGTGAAAATGGGAAACCACGGAAAACCATCTTCAGGGCTGCCGATATTGGGATTCGAACCTACTATCTCCCGGATGCAAGCCCACAGCCGCGCGCCTCTACGCGCACGGCCAACTCGCCCGGTAGAGCATTAACTAGTTTACAAAGAACATACATATACATTTTGAGAATCCCTCAAGTGAATTTAAGCTAAATTACTTTAGTCTTTTGCAAATTTGGTTGTACATTATAAATTCACAACATAGATACATATACACGTTTAGCACTGTTTATTAATGCTGGGACGCAGTTTATTATGCAATTAACACACGCACGTATGTGTATACAGTTAATTCTTACTATACTCCACAAAAGACTTTTCCCTCTTACAACATACAGTTAGATGGTATCTTTCACAAAGCTTGTTACACAGCGCACAAACGCAATTTTCGTTTGGATCCTTAAATTTCTCGTTTTGGCATATTTTATGGTATAATCCGTGAATAGCGAGTCTGGTGAGAACGTTCCTTAGTTTATGATTTTCTCCTGTCAATCATCGCGTCTGTAGAGTAGAAGTCTAGGGGTATTTCTTGGCGTTTCTTCCCCCTGGTCTCGATAAACGCCCTTACTGGTTTCGTGGATGGTAAGGATGACTGGAGTCGTAGTTCCTCTAGGCCGTAGGTTAGTACTGGGCTTATTTTCGCATGGAATAATGTCATGGCTGTTTGTAATGAGAGAGACGTTATATTCCTTATGTCATATGTTCCCCTGACGGCGGCAGTTGCTCTTTCCTTGATATGTATCCTGAAAGAGTTGCATGTTGTTTCTAGGGTTATACCAAGATATTTTTACGAGTTTACTATATCTCTTTCTTTCTTCAGTGTCACTCTATCGTTAGCCACTGGCTTAACCCCTCTTCAGAATACCGTGTGCACTGTATTGCTCTGATTGGTCTTTAATTCGTTCTCCCTCGCCCACTGACGTAATTCACTTATAGATTCTTGTTGTTCTGTCTTGCTTGGTGATCCTAGGATCATATCGCCTGGGTGCACATACAGTAAACCAGGGTGGTTTTCTTTAGAATCTTCGTGGCAATATTAAATAGAATGAGGCTCATTGGGCCAGCCTGAAGGACTCCGTTGGTCCGAATGACTTCCCTTGAAGTTGCAGTTCCATCTTTGATTTCTACCTTGTTGTATGCCATATGTTTCTGATCGTTTCTGTCTTAGCGTTTTTCTCTCATCATGGATTCCAGTTCTTGCAGTAGTGTTTTCCTGTTTGGCAGGTCCAAAACCTTGGTGTAGTATATGAAGATGGCATGGAATTTGCCCTTGGGGTGTCGTAGTGCTTCATGGATGTCGCTCAGTATGTTGTTTACGGCTGGAAAGGTGGATCTTCCTTCTCTGAACCCATTTTGTTGTTCGAGTGTTTGTGAGTCTACAGTTACTGTGAATCTTTCGGTGAGTAATTTGGAAAATACTTTGAAAATGTTGCTCTCCAAGGCTATTCCTCTGTAAGAATTTGAGTCAGGAACTTCTCCTTTTCCGTTGTATAGGACCTTGATCGTTGATTTCCTCCCGTCATCTGGTACCTCAGCAAGAGTCATGCACTTATTGAAGAGGTCAGTCCATTCGGCAATCAGCAGCTCCGTAGAGACATTCAGGGCCTCATTGTGAATCCCGTCTGGGCCAGCTGCTTTCTTACTTTTCACTGAGTTGATTAAACTTTGAAGTTCCATTTTTAAGTATGGGTGATATTTTCTTTAAGTGATGGAGGCCTGATATCAGGTGATGCACTTGAGTTTGACATGTTTAGTATCCTTGAGAAGTGTTATCCCCATATCTCCATGTGGATTTTTCCAAGGGTCGTGTTAGATTTCCTCCTGCCGGGCTGAGTGGCTCAGAGAGTTAGAGAGTTTAGGCGCTGGCCTTCTGGCCTCAACTTGGCAGGTTCGATCCTGGGTCAGTCCGGTTACAACTTAAGGTGCTCAAATACCTACGTCAACCTCGTGTCGGTAGATTTACTGGCACGTAAATGAAATCCTGTGGGAAAAATATTCGGCAACCGTAAATGTGGTTAGTGGGACGTAAAGCAAATGACATTAAGATTTCCTCTCGAGAGCTATATAGGGCTCCTTTTGTGCGTCTTCTTCTTCCTCTAGCGCCTGTTTTTCCATCCACTGTGCCTTCTTGTCTCTCAAGAGTATCTTGTAGACTTTTTCTCGCGTATTCTTCTAGTTGCTCTTTGCTGTTGTTGAGGTTTGCTTGTGATAGTGCGTCTAGAGCAGGGCCTCTCAGGGTGTATGCGCGTGGTGCATGCACTGTGCACGGTGCAAAAGACGACTTGGCTTGGTTGACCAGAGTGCAGACCCCCCACTCCTCGATTTGGAGCAATAGCACTTACTCTCTCTTTCCTCACGCCTGTCTCGCTCGCTCCGCCTGTCTCCCTCTGCCCCACTTGCGCCGTAGCGCTCCAAATCCGGGCTGAGTTGAGCCGAGTATAGCCGAGCTTAGCCGAGTAGCCCAGAGACGAAGCGTTGATCCGAGTCATGCCGGGCGGCACCGATGCACAGTGCACGGAGCTCTTGCGCCTCGCTCTGCACGCGTGAGATTTTGGGCGTTTGAGAGGCCCTGGTCTAGAGCCAGTTTCATCTGTTGGTAACACTCGGCGTCTAAACATGGTTTCGCCTTCCTGTGTCTAGCTAGAATCATAGCTGCAGTTATAGCATGTTCAGTTTCCTGGCATTTCGTTCCGTTTTAGGGATTGATGTGGCATTATTTGTTTCTTATCAGTTGAAACTTAGTGCGCATAGCTATGTGTTTGCTCAGTGGTGTGCTTGATGTTTTCCACAGTCCTTGTTCACTCTTGACGACGATATCCTCTCCTCTGCATAGAACTAATTATATGGTGCTTGTGCCACTGTGGCTGATGTAAGTCTTGTCTTGTGGGTCGTTAATGAGGCAGTACCATTCTTCTCTTGGGATATCTAGCATAAAGGTAGTTTTGTGGTTAGGTTTGTCTAGCCTCCAATTAATGTCCCCTGCAAAAATTATGTTTCTCTCCGACCTAACTTGTGCCATTACTTCTGATATATTTTCTGCTGTATCTTCTATGGATGTGACGGGAGTGATATACATCCCTATTATTGATAGGTTACTGGCTTTAGTTTAGTTTAGTAATGTTTCATTTTACCTGGCAAGATTAAGACCTTCAGGCCTTCTCTTCCATCTAACCAGGCACTGAAATATACATATATTGCATTGCATTACTTTACAATAATTATATTTAATAGAAATTAATAATAATACAGGAATGATGAGTGATGAGATTAAATTAAGAAGATATAAATGGAAATTAAATTAAGATGAAATAAATTAGATATTATAAAAGGATAAATTCTTAAAACTAATATCCTACATATATAAAAGAGGTAGTACATAACATTTAATAACATTTGAAAAACAAATCGGGTAAGAATTTTAGACTAGTCTCCTACCAGGACATCCACGACAATAGAATGGTTGTGAGTAGCAGCATCAAGTTTGCAGATGATCCTTACGGGATTACTTTGTTTTCTTCTCTCAATTTACCTTTAATTGTTCCTATGGATGCTTTAAACAAGATGAAAACCCCACCTTCCGGTCTTCCTCTAGGCTTGTGTTTTGCGAACGAGTGTGCTGTGTAGTAGCCTGAGATATCTAGAGGTTCTGTCAGAAATGTTCCTGTGACTATCGCTATTTTCTTTTCTTCCCATATACCTTCTGGAGCCGTCGTTATTCTACTTTTCAGTCGTTCTGCATTCCATGTCAACAGTCAATTATTGTCCGTTCAGTAGCTTATTTTCTTTAGTGCTTGCTTCGAAATTGAGAGGTGCGAAATATTACACAACTTATGCCACGAGTGTGTAGTTGTTCACACCCGATAATTTTGGTGATACCTTTGGCCAGTAGGTGAACTTTTACGTCTTGCTCTGTAATATCTGTGTCTAGTCTTCCTATGAATATCCAAGCTGTTCTTGGGGCTGTTCTCTGTTTCCCGTTCTCCAAGCTACCGGTTCCTTGTTCGGGTGGACTTCTTAGTTATTTTCTCCTGAGTGTGTTTGTTGGTTTAATGCGATTTTGCACATTTGCGTCTCCGTGCCGTCGGGTTTTAGTTGAGGTGGTCTCCTTGGTGGGTTTTCTTCTCTTGTGCATTGTTGTTTTGGTTCTTCATAAAGCCTTAGTGCGGGTTGTATTCTGGTCCGCTTGTGGTGGTGTTCTTGAGGTCGCTCAATGTTTGGGTTGCAGATTGTGGGCTCCATTTTTGCAGTTTCTTCAGCTAATTTGCTATTTTTCTTGTTTGCTTTGGTTGTGGGTTTTGCCTGTCCTTTCAACAGAATGTCTGCTTGGTGTAGTTGTGTCTCTAGAATGAGAGTCATTTTCTTCATTAGCTCCTCGCTTACGTTACCGAGTGTGTTCTTTATTTCCCCACATATCTCTTTGTTCTCAAGGGCGGTGAGCCTTGCTTCTGCCTCATCTGGTAATTTTCTTTAGATGGGTTCTGCATGTATTGCACATCCACAAGAGTGATCATTTCTTTGAATTTTGAGCGTTGAATTATGTTATTGTGAACGTAGTGCAATCCCTGTAGAACCAGAGGCCGCAGTCCCCATCGCATCCAACTGAGTTCTCGATCTTGGTCGTAGTTGAGTCAAATTTAGAACACTGTGTGTTTTGACTTTGATTATTTTCTTTTCTTCTGTAATGTGATAGGTTTCTTTGGCAATCAAGAAGAATCTTACGTAGCCCGCAGATGAGCTCTCACGTAATTGCAGTTAAATGGTTTCAGCCCGGAACGAATCACAGCCAAACTCCTTGTTACAATTTTTTGAAGGCCTTACAACAGTGGGCGCATGAGGTTGCTTCCTCTTCTGTGTGGATATGGTGTAGAACGTCTTGTAGCATTTATAGCATGAGATGGTAGTTTCTCTTCTGTGTTGTGTTGAAATGACTTCTCACACATGTATCATGAGATGGGAGCTTCTGTTCTGTGCGGTGCTAGAATGTCTTGTTGCACTTGTGGCATGAGGTAGAAGTTTTTCCTCTTGTGTATTGGTAGAATATCTTGCTGCATTTATTACAGGAGATGGGAGTTTCTCTTGTATGTGGTGCTAGAAAGTCTTGTCACATTTGTAGCATGAGATGAGAGTTACTTCATTGTTTATTGTCAGGTCTGTTTGTTCTGTTTATTTCTTTCTGTAAAATATCCATGGGGTGGGTCTATCCCCCAGTACCCTCTCCTGCCTCCTCCCTTGGCTATGCCCCTGTTTACGTTCATTCGTACTTTCCTATGCATCACAGTTGCCACATTCTATCCAGCGCGAGCATCACAGTGTATTAATATGCCGTAATTTTTTCGTGAGCAACTCCACAATCTGCCGATATTCATCGGTGAAGCATAGTGCATCTTTTTGTGGTATGATGTGGCGACTTCTTGGGTTTCTCTCTCTCTCTCTCTCTCTCTCTCTCTCTGCCTCAACTCTGAAATACACAAACAGCTCCCAATGAGACTTACCTCAGGGCTGGACCGTCCGAAGCTCTCGTCGCTTCAGGTGCATATAGGTATCGAATACTACGTGCTAAGCTAACTACAATGTTGTTGACTAGACTGGGTTTAAATCCAAAAATTTATGAACACAATTTAAAAACCAAAGAGTGAAAAATTTAATCACAAGTCATAATCAAATAATGTGACCGTACCGGCACAATTAGTATTTATTTCAAGTGATATGCTTGGTAAGGAAGCTGGCAGCAAGCTTTCTTTGTGTGGATGCTGGGGGTATCGTCAAGTTGTGCAATACGAAGCCCGCCAGAGAGGCGCCTTCACCCGCCCACTGGGTGGCTTAAGGAATCCCCGAGCTAGGCACACGTCATAGAAGAAGCAGGAGAAGAACACTATTTAGCGACTCCATATTGGAAAACATCTGCCAGCGTACAGCGATGCCAGAGCGATCGGGCTAAATTTAATGCATTTTTGGCGTAAATAAGACTTGATTAACAAAACTGCACCTGTTAGAGGAGTGTGCTGAATTTTGGTGGAATTATAAAGTCAAGAGTTCTGATAGAAAATACTCTCCAAGCGAAAGGCGTTGGTAAACAAGTTATATAAGACCCATAGCGTACGGACGCGATGGCTGAAACCAGATGCCTCTGGGGTTCCCTATTTCCCCTCCAAGCTGATTAATTAATTACTGCAGATCCGCCGAACATATTCAACTCCGCATATCATAGCGTCCTTGTGCATATCCAAGTCACACAGTCTAGCGTATTGCTAATTTCGACAGGCTGGTTTATCCAGGAAAGGCCAGAATCAGAGTGGGGGTAGGACACGCTAGCCGCCCCTATTCCCGGTTTGGCTATAAGGTGTTGCAGTTTCTCGGGGGTGTGAGTAGTCGAGAACGAGCTTCAGAAGGTGGAACTACGTGCGGTCCGCGAGCGAGGTCCACCTCTTCTTTGTTTGAATAACTGACACAAAGAAACGGGAGTGAAGTTTTAAAAGTGTTTTCCAGTGTGCAGTGATAGTAGAAAATGTAACTATATGACAGAGGTATTTGTGCGACATCCGATCGCGAAGTAAACTCTGAATATTTGTCATTATGTCTTAGGTAGTGACTGTAAAAGGCTAATGTCTGTAGCAGTAAGGGAGCTCAGCTTTGAGGAGTCTAACTTTGGGATTTGGTAAACTTTGTTTCAAAGAAAATCAGATCGTGTGAAGAAATACTATCAGTTAAATCCATGTAACATTGAGAGCAGGATTTCCGGAACAGATTATAACACCAAGTAAAGGGGAATGATAAGTACAGGATCTGATTTAATCGAGATAAGAAAGTAAGAAAAGGACGGTTGATATAAGTCACGGACGTAGGAGGCGATAGACTTGGGAAGGAGGAAACCACGAATCACAGCTTGCATGATTTAACGAAATAGACTAGCTGAGATATCCATAACAATTAGCATCACGTAACTAGCATCGCTCTAGAACGATAGAGGGGAAGTTGGATGGTGTCGAGTGATCAACAAGTGTGCAGGATTGTGTGAATATAATTGCAGTGATTTGTTCACCAGGAAGATGGATTACTCCAGCAAGGTCATCACACGCCTAGAACCAAGGACTGCACGAGCCAACGACATGGAGTGAGCACCGATGGCAGGCCCCTGAAAACTTCGGACGGGGGCCAGAAAAACATCATAAACTGTTGAGTATTGAGCTAATTTCTTCCAATGTTAGTATTTCCCCTTGTAAATAAAGTTACTGTAAAGATAGGGTTAATGATGAGGTAATTGATAGGTTAATTACCTGGAGTGGTCGGATGACCCTTGTTTAATTTGTTTCTTGTAAGTAGATATGGGAAGGAAGTGAACCAGGAAGGATGTATAGAGTTTGGGACCCCTTTTAGAAGCCGCATGCTATCCTATATTTTTTTGTTGTTGTTATGAGTGCTGAGAAGGATTTAAGGGGGGAAAATGAATAGAAATTTGGCCAGGTTAATGCCATATTTTCATCTGCGTGACTGCATAATACGAGCATGGATTAGTAGGTGTCAGTATCATTAACATGTGCCTATACAGAAGTTAATGTGGGATAGTGACAGCACTCAAGTCATAAAAGTAGAGACAGTAGTTAGTTTTTGCATGCTAGTGTATAAGTTTGGCTGTAACTGAAGACGTTCGAGAAAAGACGTGCGGAGGTTCAAACCTGGCCCACCCTACACATTAGCTAGGCTAATAAAGTAGAGATTTTCTAGTTGAGTTTGATCATGTCTGAATATTACTATTACTATTATTATTATTATTATTATTATTATTATTATTATTATTATTATTATTATTATTATTATTATTATCATTATTATTATTTTCTTAATGTAACTTGATCAGTGTTTTATACTGATACATTTCAAGCAACAGGTTAGTGGATTATTATTATTATTATTATTATTATTATTATTATTATTATTATTATTATTATATGTATTTTCTTAAAGTAATGTGATCGGTGATTTTTATATACCGATATATCTCGAGTAGTAGGGTAGTATATGACAGGTACACAATCTCGCCTCAAGGGGGAGAGATTAGGGGACATTGTTCTTTGGGTTAAAGGCTGACGTAACTGTGGTAAAAACGTACGACGGAAGAAATGTATGGTTGAACCCCAGACTCCTGGAGAGTTGACGGGATTTTTGGTATAAGATAGCGACTTAATTTGAGAAATGATTCAAGGACATAATGATAGTATGAGCTGGTTCGAGCAGGTGTACCCTGCATTAGCTCGATTATATGATTTTGATGACTCGGTGGCTGCCGATATTGAGTGCGTTAAATGGTCTCTCGCCGCTGTGCGAAGGGAAGATTTATGGCCCCAGAATGGGAAGGTCCTTGTGAGAGGGCAGCTGAGGGGAGTCGTTTGGCCGAGAAATGTTCTTTTAAGACGGTGCAGTCTTCTGTGAGAATAAAGACAGAATATTTACGTAATTACCACACACGATCCACCAGCCATAATCTAAAGGCAATGTAGGAATTTATGACTGTTCTTGACATGATTAGGTTAATTAGGGTTTTTATTTCAGTTTCCCTGATGGAGACGACCAGAGTCTCAGGTTCGAACCTCAATAGAGCACAGAAGGGACCGATAGCTCGCTCAAGTAGCGGGTGCTGCGAGATGAAATACAGCCATTTATACTTTGTGTTGGTGTATAATATGTGTTTCTTTTTCAGAGTGTGATCTTGTTTTGTGTTATGTTCTGTTCTGCGCGAATTTAGACTTCGTGAATTTTTCACTGGTAGTTGTTGGAAGTGACGGGTTCGTTGTCGAGCCTGTGTTCGTGTGATTTTTATTTCATTTGTCTTCCAATTGGTGGAGACGCGCAATATTATTTCCTTTTCCATGGTTTACGTAAACATATGATTATTTCTGCAGTATATTACTTTTATTCACGTATAGATATTTGGTGGCGGTAGATATAAGATGAAATGACCACTCCGGGGTAGTTGAATTAGTGTAAGTAAATGTTTAACTTCATGACATGGGATTCGGTCCCAGGGAATACTGATATTTGGAGGAAAATGGTTCGAATTGTAACTGTAAATAGGTAATCTGTGTTATATTTTATTTGTGTATCACTCAACAGTTTTTGATATCCAACGGGAGATAGACAGACAAAACAAAATGATATGGACGTCGTATGTCAACGAGATTGGACATCCCTCGGGGATGTATATTTTTCTGGGTATGTCAAATCAGGTATCCATCAGCTTGTTTCGTTAGTTCGGATGGAAGTCTTCTTTCATTTGAAATATCCTTAGGAACTGTGGTCATCCACATAAATATTCTTATGGAATGTGGATGAAGTTTAACTGATGGATGGTAGCACGGATTTTACCGTTGCTAAATATTTGTATTCAACTTGTCAATTTATATTAATTTTCCAAGGATGTCATAGTGTATGTGTATATTTCAACGAGCGCCTTAGTAAATTTGGTAAACTTATTTGTGCTTATTCTTTGCCGAAAAACAAGCATCCAAAATCCTCTTCCGTTCATTGTAGGCCTTTAAGGTAGTTTATGTTTTATAGCCTTTATTTGCCGCGAACGTTCTTCGGCCCTGAGGAGTCCGTGTTCAGACCTCAGGAACGGGAGAGTAGCTCTGATCTAGCTGAGTCGAATGGTCGGTAACTCTTCATGTGAGTGGATTAAATATACAATCCCAATGAGGAGAAATCGGCACAGGCCAAAAAGATCCCTTGACTACCGACTTCCGTGGAGCATGGTCCCATGTGTTCGTGACCCGAAAGGGTCGGTTTGTTGTCACATGGTCCCATGAGTCATGGGGGACGGTGGGAAAGGTTCCAATAAATACCAAAAATCAACGTTAATTACACGGAATACTAATTATTCCGAGAAACAAAATTTTCTCATATTCTGTCACCATATTACAAAATCAAATCAAATTAGATAAACTCTACTAATTAAATTCGCAGATTAAACTGCACTCAAAATATCTGTAGAATACCTGCTTCACTACCTCTTACATTGTTGACTATGTTTAAGAGACCATCACGTTATTCAAGTACCTATTTACACAACACCAAACTATCCTTAAGATTTACATCAAATAACTTTAATTATTTAAACCTACAGACTGAAACTGCGCTACACTTAACTGTGACCTCTGAGCGCACATGTTTCCAGGAATCTTGGTCCCTTTTATTTCGTTATGTTATCATTGACATTAACGAGCTGGCTCATCGGCCTTTCATGGCTTCGAATTTACAACAAATTGTATTTAATACCCTAATTTACAGCCAACATTAATTATCCTGGAGTTTGTACATTACTGTGAACATGTGTTGTATATCACCGTGTTTATTCATAATATTGATCACCTGAACAGGCCTTTCATTACCCAGTATAAATAATTTGTGTTGATTACTCTTGACAAAAGAAGCTATATGAAGAAATGCCTTATTTATCACAAAATGTTCCTCACGTCAGCGATTCAACACGTACACTCCTGTAATCACAAAAAAAAATTACCTCGGTCCTGTTCAGGAATTTTCAATGACTGTGGCATCTTTTTGTGCATCCTGAAATTTTGCGAGTATTGTAAGGACCAAGTTATCCATTTTCCTATTTTCCTATGATTAATGAAATATGTGGACCTAATTAACCAGTTTCACTATTTACACAACAAATACTGAAAGGCGCTGTGAGTGAGCGTGACCTACACCAGCTAAAAACACAAACATAAATTACCCACTAAAGGAAATACATCCTACCCTATGTTGTACACTATATTTACCTGCTGGATATTCACGTTCCTCCTATCAGTGATTTAAAACATACAACACCTAATGTGCAAACCCTAACACTGCTAATTAATTTGTGATAGTGGTCTCATGTTTTAGTGATCATCATGCTTTCTTTCTCTTAAAACGACCACTTGTCATGTCTTAGATTATTATCATGACAGTTTAATTAATTTCTAACTGAACGCTTATTAGATGAATTCCGACGTGAATATGCATTTATATTAACAATACAGTCTATCTACGGACTCCAGTTCGGAAAACAATGACATCACAGCATTAGAACCTCTTTACGTTTAATCAAATCCTTCTCTTGGTAGTTGGCAATTTTTATACACTTAGATTCACATCTCATACACATTTATTAGATTAATTCATTTAATTACATCTTTTTAAAATCAAAACGATTGCTGTTTGCATCAAGATAGCTTATTTTAAATTTTCGTCCTCTCATATTTAGCACAAAGTTTTCATAGGGTACATTGACTTTCTATTGTCATTCATGTTCCTGTTTCAGTATCACATTTTTCTTTTATATCGTGCGTGTTCAACGCCTCCTTCAACTTCGTCCTAATCCTAGCCCTCCTACCTCTGAGCTTATTATTTACTTATTGTCATGTTTATTTCCTTCTTTCACTCATGGTCGTGCAAATTTACCCATCGTAATGCGTTGATCGTCGGTCAACACTCCAACTGTAAGAGTGCGACTCTCCCCTACTACAGGGGCCGGGCTGAGTGGCTTAGATGGTTAAGGCGCTGGCTTTCTGAGCATAAGTCGGCAGGTTTGATCCTGGCTCAGTCCGGTGATATTTGAAGGGGCTCAAATACGTCAGCCTCGTGTCGGTATATTTACTGGCACTTTAAGAACTCCTTCGGGACAAAATTTTGGCACCTCGGCATCTCCGAATACTGTAAAAGTAGTTAGTGTGACGTAAAACAAGTAGCATTAGTGCTACAACATGGGTCGAAAAAGTGGCCGCGCGGTTTGGGTCACGTAGCTATCAGCTTGCATTCTGGAGACAGTAGATTTGAACTCCAACTGTCGGCAGCTCTGAAGATGGTTTTTCGTTGTTTCTCATTTTCAAACCAGACAGATGCTGAGGCTGTTCTTTAATTGAGGCTACGGTCGCTTCCTTTCCTATGCCGTCGTCGCCATAACAACCTATCTGTGTCACTGCGATGTAAAGAAAATTTTCACAACTTTCAATGTTAAATAAACAGCCTTAAATATTAATCCGGGCCCATACGGATTTTACTTATGAAATGTACGCTATCTTTGTTACTTTTATGCTAAATTTGAGCGAAGTCGGAAGACTTCCATTGTAAACGTCACCGCTAATCACGTCATTACCTCCCGTGATTAATGCGTCTAAAGCCACTGAATCCATTATTCTCGTACGTATTTCTGTTACTATATTAATGGCCAGAAACTTAGTTCGATATGAAGAAAGACAAGTCTCCTTAATTAAGAGTAACTTCTGGTGAACACTTCAGCATATGTTATTAACTTACTTTTCACCTTGAAGTCAATTATAGTGTAATTTAAATATTTCAAGAGGTCTACACGAAAATCAATATAACTTATTAATTCAGTGAATCACTTCTTGAGATATTTTCGAAACCTCAATCCATTTCCTAATGTTTACACAGAACTCCAGGAAATTGTATTTATTCCTCCTCTCAGGCCTAATGGCTTTAACTACGCCAGTAAAGATATCTATCTATCTATCTATCTATCTATCTATCTATCTATCTATCTATCTATCTATCTATCTATCTATCTATCTATCTATCTATCTATCTATCTAAGTTTATCTATCTATCTATCTATCTATCTATCTATCTAAGTTTATCTATCTATCTATCTATCTATCTACCTATCTATCTATCTACCTATCTATCTATCTATCTATCTATCTATCTATCTATTAGTTTCCATGATTCTCAAAACTGAAATTGAAACGTTACCATAATATCGTTTATCTTAAATGCATAACCATTTTATTATATTCTTTGAACTCAGTAAATGTAAGAATACATTAAGCCTAGATACATTTCTGGAGAGACAAATCGTTTACAGTGCGTTATGTTGTCTGGTGTGGACACGAACCATTGACCTGTCTCAGTCTCATACTTGGCTTTGACAATATGAAAGTGACTGAGGTATGAGTGATGCTAGTAATACTGTTCTTTATGCAGCCAGTCCCTGTGATGAATAGTGTGAAAGTGTTGCTCATAGGTTCCGTATGTACGTACATATAAGTGGGCTTGAAAGACTGATATGTAATAACATCCTCTAACTCAGCGAGGAAAGTAACGGGAAACTATCTCATTCCTTATTTCCCTAGTACTCATACTTATTGACACCTAGACTACAGTATTTTTGACAGCCGATAGTATAACTGTTGAGGATCCAACCAGTCTTCGGGCTGATGTCTCAACAATATGTTACACATTCAGCAGTTCATAGTTCGCAAACTTTGGACGCTTCCTGCCACTACACTAGTTTTAACGCAGGGAACGGCCTTGAAGCCACCAATCATATTTCGACACAACGCAGGGTTCGCAACTGTGATTGGTGGCTACAAGGCCGCATCTCACCTTTTAACCAATGTAGCGGCAGATAAAGCGCACAAAGTTGTTCCTGCTGACCCATAGTCATCTATATATTTAAAACACTAGGCTGAGTTTTCTTATAGCGAGTCTAAGAGAACTGCTCAACCCACTGACATCATAAAGCATTCTGACGAAAACGCTTGGCCTGTAGATCTGAAGAGTGTTTTTATAAGTATAGACATTTCTTGCTATATATATGTGTGTTAAAATTATTTAAAAATGTAGCATTCTGATTGGCCAAACCGCTAACCAGAACTTCAAGACCACCTGGACTGTTAAAGCACTGTGGCATACGGTGCGAATGGGGAGGTGGAAGGGGGAAAGCACGCATGCGCAGTCGGACGTCTTCCTGTTCTGCTGTTTCAGACAGTGTTGTGTTGCAAAGAGTCGCTCAGTCGAGAAGAAGCTATTCAGCGCAGTGTTACTGTCTCCTTGTAGCTCTCCCTATATTTACTAGCTTGAAGTAATGACGGAGGAATGAGTGCTAGAATGCGAGAAGGAGCTAACCCACAAAGACATGGAACTGAGATATTTTGAGTTTCGCGTTTGTTCTTATTGCATGAAATTGAGCACATAAACAGTCACATTTTTGGTTCCGTAAAATATAGGATAATTAAAACCGTCCTCTAATATCCATTATTTATTTGAAAAATGTCAGCTGCAAATCGCCAAATCTGAAAAATGAAAATTTAAAACTCGGTTACTTCTATAACAGTCAAATGTTTATTAATTACTTATTTTAAAATGCAGTTGGTTTCAGATTTACTTCAACATGAATTTCTTGTTAATTTAAGGTTTACAAATAGTGTCTGGGGTTTGAGTCACACCGACTCTAAACAGCTATCTGTTACCGTCAGCCATGATGTCAACAGCAAGCGCGTGTGCTACCACTAGCTGACGTAATGTTACCGCGTGACTTAACTCCCTCTCGCACTGCTCATAGCAAACCAGGAGCAACTTTCAAATATATTAATAAAATCCTTGACGTGCCCCAACAAAATACTGTTACACAAATGTCAAGAATGTATTTTTCATCGATGGTTCCGTGCGCACTGGAAAAACGTGTATATAATACCGATGCTTAATACTAAAGTGCTTCAATTTAGAGCTTTGTGTTATATTAGTTGCGTGTACAGGAATAGCCACCATTTTACTTCCCAACGGTCGATCAGTGCACTCTACATTCGGAATAGGCAGAGAGCCATAATCCATGCAGATAATATAACTCCATCAGATGAAGCACTTTCATTTTTCTTTTAAGTGGCACCAATTTTCAATTCGCTTGGCATTTTGTATCACGATCAATAAAGCTGAAGGGGAAACACCGAAACGTGCACGTTTCAATTTACCTCAGCCAGTTCTCAACCATGGCATACGTTGCAATGTTAAGAGTGCAGACTTTTGATGTACTTAAAATTTCAGTATTGTAAAGAAATAATTGTACAAAGAATGTCTTATATGGAAATACTTCACTAAATATTTCTGTAGCTTGGTTCTAAAAGGGCCAATGTCAAAACACCTGTTTTCGAGCTATGAGCATTTGAAGTTTTGCTTATAGTTTTCTAATTATTTTATTATGTTTTCAATCGTATTCTTTAAAAATTGCCAGGTCTCTAATCTTTATTGGTAATCTAACATTATTGGCAAGGGCTTACTTATTTAATTAAACGTTAACTGTTCGTTTAGTACTTAACAAAGACATTGGCCCTTTTAACATGTTGCAAGCCAGGATAAAACGCGTTTGTATCAGTTAATATCTCAATTTGGATAAAAAATGACATTGGCCCTTTTAGAACCAAGCCACAGATTTACTCCATTGACCGTCCTGTTTTGATGGGTTTCGGCTAGTTTGCATGAATAACGGACCAGGACAAAAGCTGCAAAATAAATGTTTTATCAACAACTAATGCGGATATGTATCAAATAGGAAACTAACGAAAAAGTAAGAAAATACTGCATGTTGAACTAAACGGATGTGAGAAACATAGCTACCACCTCAAAACGAGACCAAGAAGAGGAAACGTGATCATAACATAGAGTGAGTTCCATTGAAAGGGAAGATGAGAGAGAGAAAGAGAGAGAAGCTCTCTGCTGAGTTGGTTTCATGAAAATTCAAATGATTCTTATTTGAGTCGGTTATTTCAGAAAGCACACATGTCCACTTTTAAATTACTAGATAAAAATGGGAAAAACTGCCAACAGCTTCTAATGATTGGAATTTGTGTCTGGTTTCTATACCAATTATTCATCTGACCTTTTGTAATAATTCTGATCGTTTTTTGTAAATAAGTTTATAAAAAGGGTGATGTGGGATCTGAAAGTTACTGTAAATGTGTGGTTTCTCAAATAAACTCTTGATAGCAAAATCATAACAAAATGTGGTTGTTTAATGCTTACCAACATTTAAGCACAGTACAGGTCACCCTTTACTTATTTAATTTTCATCTTGAAAATTCCCTTCATACAACAACATTAAAGTCAAAATTCATAACATTTTCCAATATTGTCGGACTTAACAATACCACTTATTACAGTTACTCAGGTACATCCTCCCTGTTAACAATAACGCCAAGAGAATGTCTTGTACCGAGCTCGATAGCTGCAGTCGCTTAAGTGCGGCCAGTATCCAGTATTCGGGAGATAGTAGGTTCGAACCCCACTGTCGGCAGCCCTGAAAATGGTTTTCCGTGGTTCCCATTTTCACACCAGGCAAATGCTGGGGCTGTACCTTAATTAAGGCCACGGCCGCTTCCTTCCCACACATATCCCTTTCCTGTCCCATCGTCGCCGTAAGAGCTATCTGTGTCGGTGCGACGTAAAACAACTAGCAAAAAAAAAGAATGTATTGTCGTGCCTGTTGTTCAAGTTCCTCAGATATGTCCTGCCCAACAACAGTAGGACAGAACAAAATGTTCAAGTTCCCAGTAAAACACTTTTAATGAGGCGGACATGTATGCTTTCTCTCTGAAAGATGGGAATACATATAATTTTAACATAACAAAATACATTAAACTTTGCTCTTGTTGCTCAGTCAGAACAGTTTGAGGTCGTAGAACATACAATCATCCGTGCTGTAGAACAGCTTGGTACTTACTATGAAAGGAACCAACTCATACCCCACCCTAGTAAGACTCAGGTATGTGCCTTCCACCTGAAACATATGCAAGCTAATCGGAAACTTGAAGTATTCTTGAATGGTACGTTATTGGTTCACTGCTTCCATCCTAGATATCTAGGGGTCACCTTGGACCTTACACTTACATACAAGGAGCCCTTCCTTAAGCTGAAGCAGGAGATCTCTTCGACGAACTGCCTCCTCCGTAAACCGGCAGGGACTAATTGGTGCGTCCATCCTCAGACGTTAAGAATAGCAGCACTGGCCTCGTGCTATTCAGCTTGAGAATATACCTGCCCTGTGTGGTATAAGTCAGCGCATGCAAAACAGGTTGATGTTGCCTTAAACGAGAGTTGTAGGATTATTTCAGGTTGTTTGAGGCCAACTCCCATCAGTAAAGTGAACTATCTAGCTGGGATTGTTCCATCTGATATCAGAAGAGAAGGGGATGCCAACAATGCACAATAACAAGTTGCTTTACGTCGCACCGACACAGATAGGTCTTATGGCGACCATGGGACAGGAAAGGGTTAGGAATGGGAAGGAAGCGACCGTGGTCTTAATTGAGGTACTGCCCCAGCATTTGCCTGGTGTGAAAATGGGAAACCACGGAAAACCATCTTCAGGGCTGCCGACAGTGGGGTTCAAACCCACTATCTCCCGAATACTGGATACTGGCCGCACTGCAGCTATCGAGCTCGGTATGCCAACAATGAAAGGAATAAATCATCTGCTATGACCTCACACCTACTCTACGGATATCAACCTGCTGAAAGATGATTAAAATCGAGAAAGAGCTTCCTAGCAACTACTCAACCGTTGCAAGGAACAGTTGCAAGATCACGAGTTGTCATGTGGAAAGAGAGAACTAGTTGTTTGTCTGAATGGATGGACCCGGAGGAATCTTTACCTCCTGGCCACACAGAGAACTGGCCAATCTGGAAGTCCCTGAACTGAATACGAGCTAAAGTTGCAAGATAAAGAGACAATTGATATAAGTGGCATTTGCCGACCAAGAGAGTTCTGTGTGATTGTGGCGAATTTCAAACAACACAGCTCTTAGGTTGTCCAGATGTAGGCCTACAATGAATGATTTGACTTAAGCTATTTCAAGTGCTCTAAGTTTTGGGTGGGAACTACTTGAAGTCACGTGTGCTTGTGTCCATTTTATTATTCTGTATATATGTATAACCGTGTTTCATATTTGTACTTCCTACACCAATAAATAAATAAATAACCTAATTTGTCCGAAAATGGATATGTGTTGTTTCTCAAATAACCGATTAATTTATTTTGGGTCTAATAGATTTAGGTCCTCATCTGTTCTCCTCTGATGTATTTCGAGTTCCTAACCAGACAGTAAACGACCAGATCTACAGCGTGACCTACAAAGGTCTATTCGTAATTAATTACAATTGAATGACGGTGAAAATTGAGTCGCACAGTTAATTGTGTCTGAACCTCAAAACTGATTTGTTAATGAGGTTAGATAGAACGATGCCTGGACGAGACAGAAACTGTTGTAAACGCTTCTCATGGAAGTACATGAGCTCAATGCATCGTCAGGAAGTCTAGAAATTTAGAAACGTGACTCTCACTAATGGGGAAGCACTTGACCTTAGGATCCATTCAGTCTTCATCAGAAGGGAGTACCAGATTAATTTATGGGAATGAAGGTGGCCGAGAATAGAGGCAACCGCGATATCCTAACTAGTACCAGTGTTTTGAACAATGGAAGCCTTCATCTTCCACTCCTCTATGGACCGTACAAAACAGAAAACAAAAAAAAGAGAGAAAAAAGGTTGGGTTAACAAGGTAGAGGAGGTGTGTAATACCGCAGCACTGATTGTAGGGAAATTTACCGCAGTGGTTACAAAGAGCGTGTCCGGTCCCGTGGCTGAATGGTGAGCGTTTTGTCCTTCGTCCCTTGGGGCCCTGGGTTCGATTCACGGTTCGAGGGATTTTAATCTCAAACAGTTAATTTACTTGGCTTGAAGAATTTGTCTTTGTGCACAATACACACAGCAGTATCCTCCACCACACTAACATGTAGTTTCCAATCCACCGCAGATGTCGCCCACCCTCGTCGCAGTCTGCATTATTGTTATTATTATTATTATTATTATTACAGAAAAAGTAGGATTGAGAAACCTACTAGTCCTAGTCCATAATATCACTATCAGAGAAACAAACAGTTATAATGGCCATTTCAACATACCTTAGCCGTGATGATAATAGGGAAGAGATGAAGTCGAAATAAGCGATTTGTGGTGATGGTGGAATTACATCTTTAGGAAACAGTTCCGATACTTCATTCTTAAAATAGAAGGGCCACGAATGGCGTAAAAATGGAAGACTCCTTAGGCCTCGCAAACCAAATATCGTCGGGTTCGGAAAGGAACAAGAGTTATCAAGGGAGGTCAGATAGGAATGAAGAAAGTGAGTTACGTGAAGTAAGTAAGTAGAAGCAATGCCAGTATCAGCTAGGGAAACTGCGGTCACTAAACCACGCTCCCATACTGCGAGTCCCTGGTTACCCTTTTAGTCACCTCTTACGACGGGGAGAGGATTCCGTGGATGTATCCTACTGCTACCACAAACAAGGGGTAGTAAACGATTAGCCGAGAAGTTCTACAGACATTTGATTTCCCTGAACGACGAATAAATATCCCAGAGATAATCAACGCTAATACTGCTCCTGAACTGAGCGAACGAAATTCACATAGCCTACAAGAAGGAAATGTCACCTTGAAGTTCCCGACTGCAGAAATGCTTAGTGCGTAGTGGTCGTTCATCAACATCAGATATGATTGACAAAGATATTGATGAAATGGTACTACGAAAGACAATTAAATTTTACACTTCTTGTCATTTTCCTGGCGTCACTCAAATAGGTTCCATTGTAGTAGGCCTAGTCAGTTACACTACTATTATGGTCCGTGGTATTTACCATTCTTAAAAGTTTAAAATATAAGCATGGAGTCTAATGCCTCCTTCTTGTATTCTCCTCTGGAATATAGGTTCGTATAATAACCAATTGCCTTATTCCAACCTGGACGGTAACGACCAAGGGAAGGGCCACTGATCAGGAGTCCTGAGTCAAATTTTACTTACGGTAGGGTGGTCATTTTCTCGAACAGATGATCATATTCAATGTTGCTTAACTTCGGAGATATCACGGAGTTCTATGTTTCAACATAGCTACTACTTGGCTGTGTGTTGGCACTACATGCTATTTTCAGCCAGTATACTGAAAGATAATCCCAGTAGAAAGTGTGACTCCCTCTGTTTCTCTTACCTTCCATAGCCAAGTCTCATACTATTATTGGTAACCCCTCCTACTCCATTCAACTCACATACCTCACCACTGAATCCAGTTCATATGCACAGGTTAACTCAACGACTTCATTCCTTAATTATCCTTTATCTTTTCATTACAACTGTTTTCTTGCCATGTTCTAATCCGTTCACACAAACAGTCTCGAATACAAGGTAATATAGTTGGGCCTGTTTTCTGTTGAATATGATCTTCGTGTAGGACGCTAAAATGTCGAAGTCGAATATTGAAACTGTGATAGTAAAATTCAAATTCCGGTGATGAAAAACTACATTTGAAAATTCATTCTCCAGAGAAAACAAAAACAAAAGGAAAGAATGAATATTTAACGAATGATGGATGTATGTTTATTCCTGGGTATAAAATGAAAAACTAATATTTAGCTAAGTGCGAGCTTTGTGATAGCCAATTCAGTGTTGATCAAGGTACTGAGTACATTTTTTCCAAACATTCACTAACTGAAGATCATCTGAAATATATGGCTAGGAGGAAAGGTGACTTCAACCGAAAGTGACATAAACAAAGAGAAAACAAATAATCAAGACTGAACTAAGGTATTCAGAAAGAAGTGTTCCTCTAATGGTAATTTAAAATCTGGCAACCCCTCATCCATGCTCACCCACGCTCGATTCCACACGCGTTCCAAAATATGTGACTGAGGCGTCCATTTCTACAGGGTGGAGCTTAAATGAATGTCATCATCAGTATGGTTCTCTCATGATAAACTTAAACCATTACTACGTATGTTTATACTAAGCACAATACTCATAACTTTGATAGTATTCATAATTAAATCCTCTCACACTATAGTACTCAAGCACTAGCATTTTGCTGAAATCCTTTTCTTAAAGCCACTATCTATCTGTAGTGCTCAAAGAAATTTTTGTTTGTTCTGGTTTAGTGAATTTTTGTTAGTTTGCTTTGTGTATGAATATACACACTGTATACAGTGTGTGTCATCACTGAAGCCCGGATTTCCATGCAAATGTATGTTTTAAGTAAGCTGGTTACACTTCTCGAACTTTGCAAATGTTCGTTTTATGGCTTAACGATTCGTTTAGCGTTTAGAAGAGAAAATTAATACAAAATGCATATTTTGAAGATTTTGGATTTAATAGCGAATATTTGGACGTTTAATATTGCATAATATGAGTTTTCTCCAAACTTTGGTGCATGTTTAATGTTAATGTTAACTTGTATGATAGTACATATTCTGAATGTTATTTTGCAGAATTTGGGACATTTTTTCTACGTTATACAGTATGTCTATTATTGAGAGACGATGAGAATATATTCCTGGCATCCTATGTGAAACCAAAGTTAGTAGAGGTCCTATTACCCAATTAACCAAACACATTATCTTTTGCTTGAGTAAACATTGACGTAAGCCGGAAAGCCGCAAGTCGATCTCTAATTCTTAGGAATAGGTTGTCACAGTTTTACAGTTGTACATTGCTATAAATTAAACCTTAAATTGTGCATTACCCATTGATGGCTCATTTTTTCGTCTATGTTAGACGAACAAAACAAAACTTGTAACTAACGTCTGTGGCGCCGCGTCACTGAGATAACAGCTTACAAACTTTGGTTTTGAACTGAACCCTCTTCCGTTGTTATCCTGAAATTTCCTACTCGGAACTCTCACTCGTCACATGTCTTTGTTATAGAAGCAGGCAACTGAGTACACTCAAATTTGTTTGTAATCATCGTACGAAGAAGTAGCTGCGGCCATTATTATATGTATTATTTATCATGGTCGAAGATGCAACACTGCCGCTCCAAGATTGTGTATTCCTTCACTCACAACATTGTAAATGGAATGAAATACTGAACGAAAGAAACTATACGCTCAATGGTTTGATTACAGTCGATGTTCAATGTGTCTCCCTTCTACTGCATGAACAGTTCAAAACGGTGTAGTAACGACCTATGGAATCAGTTCAGGATGTGTGGTGTGTCGCTCTTTACCTCTATCTCCCACTTCCATTCCCTCCTCTGACGCCCAGCAACAGGCAGCGGCTGGTTCTCTGGCATAGCAAATACGGCAAGTTCGTCGATTTGAATCGCGCGCCCGAAAGTAAAGTCATTTTCTCGAAAAGAAAAATTTCCTCCGCCAATCCGACTGCTCCATCGTTCTTAACATAACACGAAGAACATCCCTGGTATTTTTTTGTCGATTTAATTATGATAAGTGCTGTAGAGTCCCGGTAATAGGTTAGAATGCAACTTTATTGAAGCGGGTAACAAGTATAGTCTACCCTACACAACGGTTGTGTTATGAGCCTTACATAAACTTCAGGGGTACGGCCCATCTGAACCCCTGGAATTTATGTTACTCTTGCTACGCAACGGAAAAATCATACAACTCCTCCTAATAACCAAAATAGTTTGCAACATGCAATCAGATATAGAAAGCCGGCCCCGTGGTGTAGGGGTAGCCTGCCAGCCTCTCGCCCGGAGGCCCCGGGTTCGATTCCCGGCCAGGTCAGGGATTTTTCTCTCGAACTGAAAGCTGGTTCAAGATCCACTCAGCCTACGTGATTACAATTGAGGAGCTATCTGACGGTGAGATGGCGGCCCCGGTCTCCTGACCACACGACCCCTCGTAATCTGCAGGCCTTCGGGCTGAGGAGCGGTCGCTAGGCAGACCAAGGCCCTTTCAAGGGAGTTAAGTGCCGTGTCTTTTTTTTTTTTTTTTTTTTTTTTTCAGACATAGAAAATAAACAGAAACGCAACAAAAACACAAAGTTGGTCGTGTGGGATTTTGAACACAGAATTCTCGTCCATTGCGTTGCAGATCAGTACCGGGCCCTGAAGCATGCTTAAATACAACGACGAGTACTTAACACCAAAAAATCCATGGCAGATTACCACACTCTAGGATATCAGACGCAGTCAGGTGCTGAATATTAGCAGGAGGGTTAGAACGGTGGACAAACGCTCTCTTCAGTTCATTCCGTGCATGTTCAGTACAGTTCATGTCCACAGGATATGTCGGTCACACCATTCGCTGTATGCCATAAGTCTGAAGGAAGCGATTGAACACACTGGCTCAATGAGCCGTCTAAAGCCACCCACAGTAGCACTAAATACTGTAACTACAAGATGAAGTATGCCGCCTGTGTATATCAGAGCAGTCATGCTACCGTGGAAAGGAATTAAAAACGTACGTCGACCAAACATGATCGCAAACCGTAGCATGACAGAACCCTATGTTTTTCATGGCATCCCAGGATGAAGGACTAGTATCATCTCTCAACAGATCGTCTCCAGACTCTAATGTTTCTGTTATATCAGTGCAAGCTTATGATGACTTCATCAGAAATAAGCGTACGCTCACACTGTTCCTGATGCCGTGGGCTATGAGTTCTTGACCAACTCACACGAGCTGCCGTTCCATATGGTTCAAAAGCATCCTTCGACACAGGCCCCTATGGTATGTCCTCCGTTATGCAGTCCATTTCGCCCTCCAAGGATTCTAGCCGAACGAGGTGCCAGTAGCAGTGGGCTACAATGCTTGCTTGCTTGCTTGCCACTACAGCCCCCGTAGGGCCTTGGCCTCCTGAACAATCTCCATCTACTCTTTCCTGTTGGCTGCTTTGGTTCTCCAACTTCTAACTCTCATCCTTATCATATCCTCCTCCACGTTGTCCAACTATCTGATCCTCGATCTTCCCCTAATACGACGTCCTTTTTCCCCATCGAAGTCTTTCTTTACCATCCCGTTCTCCGTGAACGCAATATGTCGAAAGAAACAAATACCGATCCACCTTGCGAGTTGTTTTAGCGTGGGTGTCCCATCCGTTGACAATTAGAAACTGTTTGTGTCTCCCTGAACTGTTTACAAACTCTGGAGACATTACCGTGGTTCATTCCAATACGTGGTGACATCTACTTGCCGTCTCCCCTCTTGCAGTAATATCGCAATTGGAATGCGGTCAGTAACAGAAATGGGTACTCTTAGTGTGCTTACCTCAGTCCTGCGCGTGCTGTGTATACTCCAGCAACCTCACAAGCAATGTCAAACAGATCGACATGATAAAATGCCTCCTATGGGACAATAATATTGTACATGATCTGAGCTTAGCGTCAGGGTATGTCTCAGACATTAGCCTATAGCATACACTATATACGCTTTTGAGAGTTAGCTGATAAGTCATCAACCCTGATACAAAACCAAGCATTTCGTAAAGTATAAAATTTTACTGGGATTTACAGAACTTATCCCTAAATAGCAGGAGGATTATCCGCTATGACATCACCGGAGTAAGGTATACGTAGAAGTTACTATACTGATAGACAATTACTCCACAGCCAATGAAGCAATGGAAAGGCTAACAAGAACTTCACTATAGAATTCACGCGAAATATAACCTCAGGAATCTGGGGACTAAATTGCCCCAAGATTTCTAAATTGCATGGCAAACGGATTAATAATAAGCTTACCATACGTAGTTTCGGGTTCGATTCTGATCTTTATCGAACATGATTTAAATATGGGCACTAGAAAACAACAAGGGGCCATGTAAAGGCTTATTGAGTGTAGTATCTTCTTTTTCCATCCTGTTGTGCTTTTATCACTTAAATCACAAATTTACATCAATACTAAAAGATCATTTCTAGAGCAAACATTTCGTAAGAGGAGGCAATTAATAAACTCAAGGACGCAAAACGAATATTTAGCGTATTTCACCCGCTTGAAAGTACTGTGTGCATTTGTGATCCAAGTGAAAGCCTCTTTGTTAATAACACGACGACTCTCGAGGCATTTAATTTTAAATTTGTCTTTCCATTAAGCGAAGGAAGCTCATTTGTTATGGGAAGATTGGACGAGAACCGCACTGCTTTGATTCATCAGAATATAGAGGAAAGGCAGCGAGTGATATTAAAAGTCATTACTAAAATTAATAAAATGTCCCCCCGGGAGATTTTCTTTTCAAAGCCTTTCTAGTGTATACTGAAATTAAAAATTCAAATCCTATTGCGGTGTTGCTAAATGTGTACGTGACTTAAGAACGGCATGAGAGCACCAGTCGAAGAATACGTAAAACTTCTCCAGGGGTGGAGTTTGAATACAGACCTCGGGGCCTACAGGTTCGCGCCAAATCAAGTAGGCCACGGTGTGTTTGTGTTTGATGCTGATTTCTCGCCATGGCTCTCAAGCCATTCTAACTTCAGCAGCTGATAAAATGACGACGGTGCGAGGTATCGAATTATTTCCTTCAAATTATTTATCAGCATGACCAACCCTCTGATGCTCATATCTAGAGATGGGAATTATAGGCACGAATAGGTTAGAATGCAAACATATTTAACCAAGGCGCAAGTGTTTTCTACCCGCACAACGGCTCTGCAGTGAGATTTGCATAAATATTAGCGATCTGAACAATTAGAACTCCTAAAATTTATGCAACTCGCCTACATGACTGTAGAGCGGCTAGGTTACTCTTGCGCCTAGTTCAAATGCGTTTGCATGCTAACCTATTCGTGTCTATAATCCCATCTCTGTATATAACCATCGGATCGGTGATTCAGAAGAGCTGGAAAAGAAAACGTCCAAATTGACCGTGATTAAAGTTGATTACGCAGTTTACGGAGTCCCACGGCTGATTGTTAACAGTTCCAGTGAGAGTTGGAATCGCGTACATCATATCTACAATGCGACACGTTATAACTTATTTTTATTATTTGTTTGAAAGGATCACTACTTCCCAGACAATCTGGGCTGCCACAAGGAAATACTTTAATGCGAAAATAAATAATCTCAAACTAAAACGTAAATTTATAGCCTACACATAACAATATTTCTAAATGTACAAAAGAGTTCATAAACTAACAATCAAAGTCACAATTAAGAAAAGTTAAAAATTCGCTTCAAACAGGTAGGGTCTCACACAAATCCTAAGAGTAAAAGGTGTAAAAGAGTAAATGACTAAAATGACCGAGATTGTAGATGCATGTGTGTACTGTACAGTATCATTCAGAACATCTCTAAAACAAACTTCGCACAAATACAAATTACTATCTCCAAAAGATACTGGAAGATTCCCTCCCCTGGGAGGAAACGGCCAATATTAGAGTCGAATTCACAGTTCTGGCGGTCACTGAGATGTATTGCGAATCTCTGGATGCCATTCTTGCACTAGTTCAGTTGCATAGGCATGGTGAGAAATGGTGATCAAGAAAATATCCAAACTGACCGAGATTAGTTTAATTAAAGAGAAATAAAATAATCTATGACTAAAATTTGAAATTAAACATACAATAACAATGATAATCAATATCATATTATTAAATTGTTTCCACGTTATTATTATTATTATTATTATTATTATTATTATTATTATTATTATGGGAGCCTTCGTAGCACAGGCGGGAGAGTGCCGGCCTCCCACGGCTGAATTCCGTGGTTGAAATCCCGGTCACTCCATGTGAGATTCGTGCTGGACAAAGCGGAGGCGGAACAGGTTTTTCTCCGGGTACTTCAGTTTTCCCTGACATCATTCATTCCAGCATCGCTCCCCAGTATCATTTAATTTTATCTGTCGATCCTTAATCATTGCCCCAGAACAATGTGACAGGCTTCGGCAGCCGGCACAATTCCAATGCTCGCCGCTAGATGGGGTCTTCATGCATTCCATCCCTGAATGATCGAATGACTGGAAACAGGCTGTGCATTTTCATCATCATTATTATTATCACCATCATCATCACTGTCCGCCTCTGTGGTGTAGTGGTTAGTGTGATTAGCTCCCACCCCCGAAGGCCCGCGTTTGATTCCCCGCTCTGCCACGAAATTTGAAAAGTGGTACGAGGGCTGGCACGGGGTCCACTCAGCTCCCGGAGGTCAACTGAGTAGAGGGTTCGATTCCCTCCTTAGCCATACTCGAAGTGGTTTTCCGTGGTTTCCCACTTCTCTTCCAGTCAAATGACTTCCCTATTCTTTTTCTATCCCTTCTGATCTTCCCATCCGGCACAAGGCCCCTGTTCAGCATAGCAGATGAGGCCGCCTGAGCCAGGTACTGGTCCTCATCTCCAGCTGTATCCTCCGACCCAAAGTCTCGATCTCCAAGACACTACCCTTTAGGCGGTAGAGGTGGGATCTCTCACTGAATCGAAGGGAAAAACCAACCCTGGAGGGTGAACGGATTAAGAAAGGAATATTATTATTATTATTATTATTATTATTATTATTATTATTATTATTATTATTATTATTATTTCTGACATTTTTCTCAGTTTAATTCGGTCGGCACTTGATGTGCAGTTGGTACAGTTTTACGGTTAAGTGCCCTTTGTAACGCGAACCCTGTATAAAGGGATTCTCTGCTGCTTACTTGTAGGGTGGTTGGTAGTGTGCAGGTGAAGAGGGGTGTATTAAGACATTCACAGACGCCCAGTCCATGAATTAACCAATCTGTGCGGGAATCGAATCAGCAACTCTTTGAACCGAAGGCTAGTACGCTGACCATTCGGCCAAAGAGCCGGATATTATTTTGATACGTGATGCATATTAAATTATAAGCCAACAGATAGCCGGAACTAGTGTTTCACAGCATACCTTGCATACAAACTTTCAAACTTGCCTGTTGCCTTCTGAGAACGTAGACGTAAGACATCGCTTCTTTTGGTATACGATTTAGAAATACCCCACCCAACAGGCTGGATGGCCTTCCCACAGTGACGAAAAGTCCAATTCCAATATCCTCTGTGTTTCCTGATGGCGCTTTGAGGTGCAGTACCTGTGTACTTGGGCTGGACAGCGACATGGCAGCTCCATACAAAATGAGGTCGATGCCCCATGTGTTGTGACACTTTTCTTCCCGCACCTTCATTAAAGCGTTGTTAATTAGAACACAGCAGACTTGCTCTTCGCGATGAAGCCTTCATTTTACCCTAGTATAGGTTGTTAGGTCTAAATTCCCAATTTTCCTGCGTCCGATTCGTCTTTTACCTTTTACAATCCCAGCACCATTGTCATTCTATAAATGAATAACGCATTAATGTTCATTTATATGTTTTTCAATTGGAATCAATTTATGACTACTATTTATAATAATAAAAACAATGATTATCACTATCATATTATCTAATGGCTTCCAAATTTGTTTAAGAATTATAATTCTAAACACCGCCAAGGAGTTCCAATGAAACATTTTATTCATTTCTCTTTTCAAATGCATTTTGTCTGATTATTATCCTAATAGGTGTGTAGATGATCCTGCAGCTGGCAGTGAAAATTTCAACCTAAGATCTCTGTGCACTGTAGAGGGATTCTTTCCCTAGCTCGTAAACGAATCTTGTAGGGGCCATTCTTTCAACTCTTAGGGCACATTTTAAGAAACGTGACTTGGCGCTCTCTATTCTTTCGAGATTTTTAATTATTTCTATACCATATGTCACAGGGGGTGAGATGGACGTATGGAATAGTGTCAAAACTGTAGTGAGAGATAGGGCTGTTATATTTTGTGTCTTATAGATAGCTCTGATGGCTTTTGCTGGTCTCTCTTGTATATGATAGCTGATTTTTTTAATAACTTTCTTTACGTCGCACTACACAGATAGGTTTTGTGGCGACGATGCGGTAGGAAAGGGCGAGGAGTAGGAAGAAAGAGGCCGTGACCTTAATTAAGGTACAGCACCAGCATTTGCCTAGTGTGAAAATTGGGAACCACACAAAACTATCTTCAGGGCTGCCGACAGTGGGTTTCGAACCCACCATCTCCCGGATGCAAGCTCACGCCCAACTCGTCCGGTAAGATAACTGAATTATTAGAGTGTAGACAAGCAAAGAGAAGAGAGACCGATAATGACGTATGATGGACAGAACGTGGACCAGAGAGAATCAAGATCAAAAGCACATAATAACGAGATTCGCCATTCATGGTTTCCACCATAAGATATGTTCAATCAGCACATTCTACAGTCCGAGTGACAAATGTGTATGTTATCAAAGGTGCACGAAGTATCATCTAACGACGTGCCTCAAAACAACAAAATATTTTGAGTGAATACAGTAAACAGTTAATGCCCATTCGGGAGATCCATTTTCCTTTGCGTTTGAATAACGAATGTATATTATTATTTTTATTATTATTATTATTATTATTATTATTATTATTATTATTATTATTGCTAGGGGCTTTACGTCGCACCGACACAGATAGGTTTTATGGCGACGATGGGATAGGAAAGGGCGAGGAGTAGGAAGGAAGCGGCCGTGGCCTTAATTAAGGTACAGCCCCAGCATTTGCCTGGTGTGAAAATGGGAAACCACGGAAAACCATCTTCAGGGCTGCCGATAGTGGGATTCGAACCTACTATCTCCCGGATGCAAGCTCACAGCCGCGCGCCTCTACGCGCAAGGCCAACTCGCCCGGTTTATTATTATTATTATTATTATTATTATTATTATTATTATTATTATGTGCGTATGGACCCAATGGATCAAGCAAAGCTCTAACGATTCTGTTTCCTGAGTTGCCAAGCAGCTTTCATCCTTTCTCCGTGTATCCTTTTTCGTTCTGTCCACATTGCTACAGCCTTCTTTTTCACTTCGTTCTCTGGTTGCACTTTCCATCCGTTAATTTTTTTTCTATTATTATTTTCTTTAGTACCGGCCTGCTAAGTACCATATTATTTCAGTTGTCTTCTCTGGACTTTGATCTTTACCCGGTGTTGCTCTTTTCTTTCCTCCGTACACGTCTTTCCCGTCTTCAACTTTGGCCTTTCTTGAAACCCTGGTGGTCTTTTAGGTTCCTCCTGAGTGGGTTGTATTTTTGTATATCTTCATGAATGATACCCATCTCATATACGTCCCTTTCCACCTCCTTGAGTTAAGTTGGCAGGGTCTCCTTATCTTTAAAAAAGGTAAGGATCTGGTTCGATAATCGTGTGGGTTTCATTTTTAGCAAGTGGCCATAAAATGCGATTCTTCTTCTCCGCGTGACATCAGAGATCTTCTGGACAGCTCATAGTTATGCCGACCTCTATATTCATCTTTGTTCTTGATTTGGCCAAGAATTTTCCTTATGGTAAGGGTTATTCTGCCCGAAGGCAGGTCCGAACCTCCGCAGAGGCGTTCCTAAGCCGGAGTTTATGTACGATAGGGAGGCCAGTTCCTTTCCGCTCCTCCATTCCCTTACCTCCCCCCCCCCCACCAACAGCGCGTGGCAACCCATCCAACTCTTGACCACGCCCAATGTTGCTTAACTTCGGAGATCTCACGGGATCCGGTGTTTCAACACGGCTACGGCCGTTGGCGAATTTTCCTTAAGATCTTTAATTTCCAATTTTTCTATCAGGGCTTTCTTATTCATAGCAAGACATTCCGCTGCATACAAAGCCTCTGATCTTATGACAGTGCAGTAATGTCTGAGTTTTGCTTTCAAGGACATAGACTTTTAGTTGTAAACGTCTTTGGTCCGCTGATAAGCCATTTCCATTTTACTTATGTGCGAGACGAAAGCTTCTTTTTCAGAGAAGTTAGGTTCTATCCAGTCGCCAAGATATTTAAACTTATCTGCCCGTGTTTGATTGCCCCCCCCCACCCCTGATTTACTTTTAGCTCTCTTGGTGCTGGATTGATGTTAGTTATGAATTGCGTTTCCTCCAAAGAGAGCTGGAGGCCTGCTCTTCCTATCTGTGTCTTGAGGTGATTAATTTGCCTTGTAGCCACGTCTAAAGAATCAGAGATCATCTTCAAAAGCCGGGCAAGAATTTGAAAGGTTCGTGTACTTGTAGCCCAATCGCACACCATTTTGGAGCCCATCGTTGTTAATTTCTTTGAACCACTCACGGATGACCTTTTCAAGGATGCAATTGAAGAGCAGGAGTGAGAGCCCATCTCCCTGCCTAACCCCTGTCTTTATCTTGAAAGCGTCTGAAATTTCTCCTCTGAGCTTAACTCTGGAGATTGTGTTAGCTAGGGTCCGTTCGATGATTGCCCTGGTTTTGTTATCCAAGCCAAATTGCTTTAGAACTTAAATAAGAGTGATTCTATCAATCGAGTCATAGGCCTTCTGGAAATCAACGAAGGTCATCACAAATTTCTTGTTCCTTCGTTTCAGATAAGAGAAGATAGATTTCAGATTCATAATTTGCTCGGCACATGAGCGCTGTTTTCTCAACCCTGCTTGATACTCTCCCAGTTGTGGATCAAGTTGTTGTTCTGCCCTAATTTGCAGAGCTTTTGAGAAAATTGTGTAAGGTACCAATAGAAAGGAAATATCACGGTAATTGTTAACATTTGTTCTGTCCCCTTTCTTATGCAGTAATGTGGAAGTTTCTCAGTTTCCCAAATCTTGTTGATGATGACAGTCAATTTTTCAATTATTTTGTTACCAACATACTTCCACAATTCAACAGTTACTGTGTCCTCACCTGGTGCTTTGTTATTCTTAAGGGACTGGATAATCTGTTTGATTTCTTCTTTCGTTGGAGGGGATGAATCTGGGTAGACGTGTGTGTTATTTTAAAATGAGAAAGTGTATATTGATAAGAGATTCAAAGTACTTCACTAGAATCTGGCAATTATCTTTGTCGTTGTAAGCTAGTTTCCCATCCGAGTTTTTGAACTATAAGCTTGTTGGATTATACTTGTTTAGATTGCCTTTGATGGTTCTGTAAAAGTCCCGTGTGTTGTTCCTCTGGAAGTCTTGTTCAATCTGTGTTCGTTGATTCTTGTTGCAGGCACTTTTTACACTGCGAATAGTTTTTGTGACACATTGTCCATCGTTCACGAAGTTTCCCCAGTGTTCTTGGTTCTTTCCGAATTCCAATTTTTCCAGGTGAGGTGTCTTTGTTTTACCACTAAGTCACATTCATCATTCCTCCTAGCATGTTTCTTTGACTTATCAGTGGGACTGTTTCCTTTGCTGTTGTAACCAAGGTGTGTTGTAGTGTTTCCCAGTTCTGGCGATCCAGGGATTCTATTTTTTTTTTTTTTTTTTTTTTTTTTTTGTAAATTCAGGACGTGAGCGTAGTTTTTCAGTAACAAATCGATTGATCTTCTACAAGTGGACCTTTCTGGTGTTTCTCGGAATCAGTTTATGATTTTCGATAGATGGTGATCCGAATCTAGATTAGCATTCCTTATAACCTTCACATTCTGTATCTCCCTTTGAGCTTTATGGGAGACTGCGGTGTGGTCAATTTAAAACTCACTGAGATTGGGATTCGAAGATGTCCAAGTCTTCTGCTTCCTGGTTAGGTGTTTGAAAGCTGTAGATTTCATAACCAATTTGAAGGCCTTACACAGCTCAGCAAGCCTCTCTCTCTCCCGGAGGAAAACAAAAGTTAACCGCTCTGGTCGGTTCTGTCTAACTGCAGATGTTCAAAATGGAGGTGTACAGTACATAGTCTGAGAGCTGCTTCTCTTCAGACAACACTTCATCATTTCACTAAAGCGCATCCGGTAGATAGTGGGTTCGAGCCCAACTGTCGGTAGCCCTGAAGATGGTTTCCAGTGGTTTTCCATTTCCACACAAGGCCAATGCTGAGGCTGTGCCTTAAGGACACGGCTGCTTCCTTCCCATCCTATCCCTTCTCTTTCCCATAATTGCCGTTAGACCTGTCTGTGTCGGTGCGACGTAAAGCATAAATGTAAAAGAAAGTCGAGGGAAGGTGCTAAGGTGTCTGACCCACGTTTCATTTAAGGTCTTCAGTGTTTAAAATAGGGCCTGGAATTTTTTAAATAAATCATTTTACTGAAAGGCGGAATTGTGTTCTTTTCAAGTTAGCATAATTTAGTAAAATACACAGGTCACATAATAATTAAGTGCATGAATGATTGAAATAAAATGGTGTATGGCTTTTAGTGCCGGGAGTGTCCGAGGACATGTTCAGCTCGCCAGGTGGAGGTCTTTCGATTTGACTCCCGTAGGCGACCTTCGCGTCGTGATGAGGACGAAATGATGATGAAGACCTCACATACATTCAGCCCCCGTGCCATTGGAATTAACCAATGATGGTTAAAATTCCCGACCCTGCCGGAAATCGAACCTGGGACCCCCGTGACCAAAGGCAAGCACGCTAACAATTTACCCATAGAGCCGTAAAGTGCATGGATGGATGCATCATATGGTGTTTAAACTGAAATTTAATCTGCTCTCAACTGGTTTTAGTTATTATTGTTGAAAGTTAACTTCCGTTCTTTGATTTAAGGTTAGCAAATTTCATTTTTGTCCTAGGTTTCCCTGGGTAATTGAAAATATTAAGTTTGTGAAGTTCAACAAGTTCATCATGCTTATAGTACAAATTTTGAATGGATGTTTCTATCCTTGCGCTAGATTATGGGGTGGAGATTCTTTACTTAATACAGTGTTAAAATTTGAAGTACATTTAACTTATTGGTAATCGTGTTCTCTTTATTCTTTGCTCACTGTCGGAAGCAGACCTTCACATGCCCTCATGAAGGCCAATGTAATTTTGTGGAAATCTCGGCTTCGTTAAATAGGCCTATATGTAAGTGGTTTTAATCCAGATAGCAAATGTATTTCTTTATTTGACCATGATTTTTTTCCTTTCACGGCGAAAAAATAAATCGTGACTGTTCTTTGATCGTATAACAGTGTTGAACAAACACACTGATAATGTGTGAACCGTGAGGTTAGCTGATATTCTTGGCTTAGTATAAGCTACTGTACAACGCTTCCTCCTTCCTCCCTTCCTCCTCCCACTAACGTGACGTCATTCACTCCCTCGTCATTTTGTCGTAAAGTTACCACGCCATACAAAAGTAGCAGTATAGTCAAACTCTCACCACATCCCCTCCTCCACGCCCCCAGTCATAAACATTGCTAGGCAAGATGAAAAGTGGATAAGGGCGGGATTAAAATTCGAACTACCAAGAAGAAAGAACTCGACAGTATGATCAAAGTTTTGTAAACCTTTCTTGGGGTATTATGAAGCACAGAAAGAAATTCCTGCTGACGTAGGGATGCGTTAATGGAGCAGGAACTCCAAAGAATTGTGATAGATGTTGGTGTGATGATAGAGATGAGAGAACTAACTTTGTCAGTGTGACAGCCAGCGACTTTGAGGACAGTTCCATAGAAATGGCTGATGAGTTAACCGATACGGTGAATGAAGGTTTTGACGCCAGATGTTCTATCTTAGATGTGGAAATGTAATGGATTATTATAGCGTGTGTTGTATATGCATGAAGTTGAATATTTAATCATATTCCAGTATTAGTTTAAGCAGCATAATATCGTGTGGTGTATTCTCCATTTCCAGTCTACTAACAATCGATGTAAGTGCTTTGAAGTGTGTGTATGTGCTGACTCCCTTGCTTCGCAAGCCACTCCGGCGTCTGCTTTACAGATGTCAATACACTAGACAAGCTATACCAATTATACCTGAATGTAAAGCCCCCATAGACGAGGTCATTTCCACTGGACAGCCCCCGTACTTGGTAGAGAGTAGCCCCGGGCTGTCAGGGCTGGAGCGAGTCCCGGGTGAGAGAGCGAGTGAGCGGGAAGCAAAAATAGAGACTAATGCCCGGTACCAACTTGAGGTAAACATTGGGCGTGGTTAGTAGTTGGAAGGGTCACCATAACAACATTACCACGTATCTGCTATATTCAATCTGTTTCTGCCATACTGTCAAGCGAAAAAGCTTGGTTGATCCATAAAACCATATCAGACATTACGATATTAAATAATTACATCAAGCTCACTAGTTTTCTGCATTAAATATTCCATCGAAATTTAAATTACACACTAATTTAGTACTCTCATCAACAAACATTATTCGCTAAAATCACTAAATACTAATCTATTTATTAATTAATTTTCTTCTAAATTCACTTTTGTATAAATAGCCTGGATGAGGAGTATTCAATTGCACCGGTACCAGTAATTCAAAACTACTCCCCCTCCCCTGCGGGGAAAGGATTAAATTTATTATGAGAGAAAAAATTCAAGAATTACAAAAATCAGTATTTAAAAAGCAATATAACAAAATGAAATATACCTGTGTTTAAACACGATAGTAACGTAATCTATACATATAAAGCAGAATGTCTGTCTGTCTGTCTGTCTGTCTGTCTGTCTGTCTGTCTGTCTGTCTGTCTGTCTGTCTGTCTGTCTGTCTGTCTGTCTGTCTGTCTGTCTGTCTGTCTGTCTGTCTGTCTGTCTGTCTGTCTGTCTGTCTGTCTGTCTGTCTGTCTGTCTGTCTGTCTGTCTGTCTGTCTGTCTGTCTGTCTGTCTGTCTGTCTGTCTGTCCCTTATACAAATCCATACCGTTCCATCAATTTGAACCAAATTTTGTATACTTAACGTTTAGGACCCTCCGCGTAACCCCGTCTACAACAAATTTTAGCATCCCTCTCCATTCCCTAGATTTAGACCCTTTGGCACATTAACATAGGCTTATATAGGCGAAATATTCAATTTGGCGTATAAGGAGGACACAAAGTTCATTTTGAGCCTCACGACGCACAGTGTGTCGAATCCCATATCTAGGAGGAAAAAATTCACTGACGCAAATCAAAGCAAAACCTGGCTCATTCGATAGTGAACAAACCAGATGGTGACCTGCGGTCTTCCTTTCCGCTTTCTGGTGCTTAGGATGGAGGGGACAGGTGCTGAAACGTCGTCCTGAGAGTTATCATCTCAGTTGATAGGAGGTGTCGGAGTGAACCGAACGTTCTGTTTCTTGGAAAATGCCATTTGCTTTACGTCGCCCCAGCATTTGCCTGGTGTGAAAATGGGAAACCACGGAAAACCATTTTCAGGGCTGCCGACAGTGGGGTTCGAACCTACTATCTCCCGAATACTGGATACTGGCCGCACTTAAGCGACTGCAGCTATCGAGCTCGGTCGTTGTGTTTCTATGGGGTTCAACTGGGTGTTCCCTTCTGTGGCTCATGGATAGTGAAAAGAGGTATGTGTTCTCCTTTTTATGCGTAATACAAACGTTCTGCAATATATAAATTATTTACAATGCGTTGTAAAATGAAACGGTTGTAGAAAATTAGATTGCTTTTAGATTTAGCTCGAAAAAGAATGAGTGCCTCATAGTGCCACTTTACTTTAAACACCATTCGATGGGAAATTTAATGTAGATTCAGGATCTGTAGTGGTTTGGTTGCGCACGAATGTGCATGATGGTTTATTGTCTTATTTTCAGTGACTATGTGGGCGTTACCGCGAGAAGAATTTTGCAACGCGTGGCGGTCGTGTCGTAAAGAGGGGCGTTCAGAAGTCATATTTCAATATGTTATGAATAAATTTGAGCCTACAACTCTTATTAACACTCAGATTCAGTAGCTAAGGAAGAAAATTAAGTTGATATACCATAGTATCAAAAAATGGGAGAGTGCAGGAAGAAGAGAACTTGATTCCGAGAAAAATTCGGTGATTGATTAAATGGGACATCCGGAAGATTACTGGGATCAGTTGGCAGAACATCACTCAAGACCGTCCCAGATGGAAAGACCTATTGAAAACCTACCTTGCTTCGGACTTAAAGAGGCCACATTGTAAAAATGATTGAATATGGCTGATAGTGATAGTGATAATGATAGTGAAGTGAACAAGACGACATTGATCCAGCGTATGATCCGAAAACGGGTTGTGTCCCTAACAAAGCCGGCCGTCACCCTAAAGAATTTGAGGACTGTTCCGTAAGGGCGAAGAAGCAAAAAGTTTGTAATATTACCGAATCGCGTAGTTTGGAGTAAGTCGCGTTTGCTGCTGAAGATTCTTTTCGATTAAACGGGGAAAGAGATGCTGCAGACTTCGTGATAGAGCTTTATTCCTCCCCAACAAGAGGCACAAATATTAAGAAAGCTCAAATTGCTCATAAAAAGAGCAGGACAAGCGTCCATTACACCGGACGAATCGTTAGCGCTATACGTTGACACCAAGTCTACCTCGTACGGTTATAAATTAATGTGGAAACGTGCCATGGATTTAGGGCATTTTATTTACCCCTCATATTACGCTTTAAAGAAAGCTAAATCTGCGTGTTAACCTGCGGCGGAAGATATGACTATTAGCGATACCTCAGCTACTGTAAAATTAGAGGCAATATTAGATCTAACGATAAAACTCTTAGTTGACACCTTGCCTGTACAAAGTACTGACTCCTCTGCCGCCCTTATCAGCAAATGGGGGTGTGACGGAAGTTCAGGTCACAGTTTGTACAAACAAAGATTTAAGGACCACAGTAACACAGATGAGTATTGGTTCGTAATCTGTGTCGTTCCCTTAAAACTGCACCTCAATGATGCCAATAAAACTGCCATTTGGACAAATCCTAGGCCTTCATCAACGCGTTATTTCCGGACAATAACATTTCGTTTTGAGAAGGAAACATCTAAAATCGTCAAACGTGAAATTGAGTTAATTTAAAACCAAATAAAAGAGCAGACGCCATCTCTGGCTGGAAATTGGAATGTAGTTCACAGCTTTCTGCAAACCATCGTAGGTGTAACAAGAATACTGGACTGAAATTCTCATTGTTATTCATACTTTATCCCGTTTTAAATTGTATGCTTACCACTGTTATAAACTATAGTATACACATCCAAATCGTGATTTTTAATCCCATAACTGGACGATTTTTTGTTGCTTTCGGTCATTTTTTAAACCTCCCCTTGCCCCTCACCCCTATATATTTACCTCCGAAGATCGCACACTTTTGACGATGCCAGATATGAATTCAGCGACCTCGAAAACGGTATATTGCTAACTTTTAGTAGGATCCAGGCATTAAAAACGCCGTTAATAACTTTTTCCACCTAGAATTGGGATTTGACACACTGTGTGACGTGTAAAACAAAATTCGGCAAGGCCCTACGGGCCTCGAAAACCATGTTTTAAGGGTCTAAAGCCAAACGTTTTGAAGATATTGGCATCTCACTTCCCCGCTCTAGTAAATTGATGAAGAAATGACCAGCAGTAAACATGGCAACGTCGGCTCAATGATTCTGCAGTTGAATACAGGCCTGGTATTCGAAGTAGGCCCGTGCGTAAAGGTAAGCTAAGCAAAGGAGAGATTCTTCTACACATATGACTGTCTCGGAAAAAGCACTATGGGGTAAACCACCTCTAGGGGTTGTGGTTGGGAGGGGGTCGCATATATAAAAGTAATCGAAACTAGTTCGAAACCATAGGCTTCGGGGTCGCTGAGATGAACAGTGACATTTCGCATGTCGTTTAAGTCCAATTCCAAGTTCAGTCCCCATCGATATGGGGGTGAGAATGGGTGAAAAACGTCCAAAATGGCCCAGTTTATGGTTTTATGTGTGTGCACCCCTCTGAGCGGGAGTGGAAATAGGATGAAGTAAAAAAGTGATATAAAACGACTAACATTAAAGTATAATCCTTAGTTTTCGGCGTCGTTGAAATGAATAGTGACACTCCAGGTGTCGTTTAAATCCAAGTTCACCCGCATCGGCGCGGGGATGATAAGGGGTGAAAAGAAAATATCCAAAATAACGAAGATTATGGGTAAATGTGTGTTCCAGCATAGCTTCCAAACTAACAAACAAACAAAATATGACTTCACAGCTCTCAACCAAACTCGGTACGGATATGGGTTACTGTCGCAAAAAGATACCGTAGGGGCAAGACACCCCTGGGGGGAGGGGTGACATGTAAAATAATCGAATACAGCCAATATCAGTGTCGAATCCATAGTTTCTGGGGTCACTGATATGAATAGTGGCACTTCGGATGTCGTTTAAGTCCAAGTTCAGCATCCATCTGCATGGTGATTCAGAAGGGGTGATAACGAAAATGTCCAAATTAATCGAGATTAAAGTTTTCTTACACAGTTTTCGGTGTAGATCGGCTGATTGGTGACAGTCACAGTGACAGTTTGATTCATGAACATCATGTCTATAACGCGACGCATAAATAAGTTACATTTCGTTATAACTTATTTTTATTATTTATTTGAAAGGATCAGCTACTTCCCAGACTATCTGGGCTGCCACAAGGAAATACTTTAAGGCGAAACATTTTTTTTTTCTTTACGTCGCACCGACATAGATATGTCTTATGGCGACGATGGGGATAGGCAAAGCCTAGGAAGTGGAAGGAAGCGGCCGTGGCCTTAATTAAGGTACAGCCCCGGCATTTGCCTGGTGTGAAAATGGGAAACCACGGAAAACCATCTTCAGGGCTGCCGACAGTGGGGCTCGAACCCACTATCTCACGCTTACTGGATATTGGCCGCGCTTAAGCGACTGCAGCTATCGAGCTCGGTGCGAAACAAAATAATCTTAAGCTAGAACGTACAATTATACATATAACAATATATCTAAATTTACAAATTCGCCAAAGAGTTCATAAATAATCAACGTCACAATTAAGAAAACTTTAAAAAATACACTTGAGAAATGTAATACAAATCCTAAAAGTAAAAGATATGAAAGAGGAAATTACCAAAATTGAAGATGTACGTGTGTATAGTATATTGTGGTATAGTTCTCAACCAATCTTCGTGCAAATACGAATTACTATCTCGAAAACATACTTGAGGAGTAAAACACCTTCAAGCAAATCTAGCGGAGGGAATGACTTACAAGAATAATCGAAAACTACCAATATTAGCGTCGAATCCATAGTTTCCGCGGTCGCTGAGTTGTATTGTGGCACTCTGGATGCCGTTTAAGTACCAGTTCAACTGCGTAGTCATGGCGAAAAATGATGATGAAGAAAATGTCCAAACTTACCGAGATTAGTTTCATTAACGAAAAATAAAATGATCTATAAAACTTGAATTAACCACATAACAATGACATCTAAACTACAAAATAGTTCTTATTCATTCAACGTCGCAATAAATAAATTTACAAAAATTATCTTCACTCATAATTAACAGGTAATAAAATACCTAAAAGTAAACAATCAATAAAATGCCCGGGCAGCGCCGGGTAATATAGCTAGTTTGTAATAAATGACAGTGGCTCTTCAGTCAGGATCCGTAATGTTTTGCCATAAAAAATAATAACAATCGTATGGCCTCAGCTACCGTGTGCAGACATTTCGATTTGACGCCATCTGGCTGTCTGCTCGTCAATTTCGACGTTCCGTTTTACTCTAGGTCCGCTAGATGGCAGACAGAGTAAACCGTATCTCTCTTGGGCGTCTATGGCTGAGATTTAATTAATTTTGTCGGGTAAATACCAAATGTATCACCAGAGATCTTTTACATGCCGACATCGTACGACATGGAGTGTCGAATGGACTTTTTTCCGCCCTTCAAAAATCCGACTACCTCTGCCGGGTTTGAACCCGCTATCTTTGGATTCGGAGGCCGACACTCTACCACGGATCCACAGAGGCAGTCATATTTTGCCATAAAAGTAAATATATTTCTGGGAAGGGATGCTGTGTCGGTAACATAATAATATAATAGTGTGTGGCCTATGGAGAGGTCTAGTGCAAGACATATAGGCGACCAGCAAATTTGTGCAGGTAGGGTCTTACCTAAGATGAATTCTAATGTTCAAGATGGGACAAACCCAGCTCCCGAGTCAGTGAAATTAATCAATGAAAGTTGTAATTCCCGACCCATCCAGGAATCGAACCCGAGACTCCTTGAACTAAAGGCCAGCTTACTAACCATCTAGTCGATGGAGCCTCCGGACAACTTTGTAAATAAGCACATATATCTATCTATCTCCTACATGTTATTCCAGGTAAGATTTGTGAGATTTACATTTCTAAAACGTGTACTTAATGCTGGCTGTGGGATGGAGCGGGGGCGGGAATAACATGCATTTGCCCTCAGTACACACCTATTCATATTCACAAAACACCTCGCACCAGGCGAGTCGGGCGTGCGGTTAGGAACGCGCAGCTATGAGCTCGCATCCAGGAGAGAGTGGGTTCGAACCCCACTGTCGGCAGCCCTGAAGATGATTTTCCGTGGTTTCCCATTTTCACACCAGGAAAATGCTGGGGCTGTACCTTAATTAAGGCCACGGCCGCCTTCCTTCCCATTCCTAGGCCTTTCCTGTCCCATCGTCGCCATAAGACCTATCTGTGTCGGTGCGACGTAAAGCAAAATAGCAAAAAAGAAAAAAAACAACTCGCTATCAACGACTACAAAACCACATATTAGTGAATACATCCCTCCTCATAAGATTGGCGTCAGGAAGGGTTTTGGTAGTAAAACTGTGCCAAGTCTACGTGTACGACACAACTGGCATCCCCGACTTTACCAGGGTTTGAGGAAAGCTGCATCAACAGAAATAAAAGATATCTTTTAATTAATCTGTTCAGTTTGATTGTTTAGTCATCCATATTACATTTGTCTCTCTTCATTTATTGATGTTACATTTTATTTTGACAGTATCCGTTGATCTCTACACGCAATTTCGTTTTTTGTGTTATATATTTTCATTTGTTTTCCTTCTTATCTCACCCTCAAGAGAGCAGTCTTCATTTAAGACAGCACAATCCCTTTCTTTTAGCTTGTCTATTACGTGTTCAAAATACGATTGCAATGGCAGGAACTGTTGCTTGTTTACGTCCAGTGTTCTGTCATCTGTCTGACTCCAAGTACAGTAGCACGCTAAAACTGTGACTGCTCAGTTAATTAGTTGCCCAGTCATTGATGATAACAGGAGTTCCTTTCGCTCTAATATTCCGTGGATTTATTCTATTGTTCGTTTTGAATTATTTTGATGAGTTCGCCCTATTATTTTGACATAGAATACGTCTCTCCTAGACGTCTCTATAGGAAAATGCAAGTAATGATTTCAAGACATATTTTAAATGCCAATAACTTCCTCACTAAGCCTCCGTGTCTTAGGCGGCAACGCGCTGGCCTATCACCGCTGGCTCCCGCGGTTCAAATCCCGATCACTCCATGTGAGATTTGAGCTGGACAAAGCGGAGGCGTAACAGGCTTTTCTCTGGATACTCCAGTTTTCCCTGTCATCTTTCATTCCAGCAACTCTCTCCAATATCATTTCATTTCATCTGTCAGCCACTAATCATTGGCAAAGAGGAATGCGACAGGCCTCAGCAGCCGGTACAATTCCTATCCTCGCCGCTACATGGGGACTCCATTCATTCCATTCCGGACCCGGTCGAATGCCTGAAAACAGGCTGCGAATTTTCATTTTCTTTTTTAACTTCGTCACTGTAGGCTCCAATCGTTGCTTTCCATTCTTTCAGCTCTGTTCTGTTCTTCTATGCTGCGAGTCCTTTGTTGCACTTCATTTTATTTTATTATTTTTTATTTATATTTATTTCTTCTGCCATATTTGTCCCTGAGTGGTCTGATGACCTCGCATTTACGATGTAACTAGAAACGTCTTCATTGGAGCTTACATGGTGTTGTCAGCTCCCATTAGTGCACAGTGAGACATCTAGTGACCGATGAGAGTACCATTTACTATAGACCAATGCTAAAGCATTCTTAAATTCAAACCTTCATTATTGGAGAAGTTTTCCTCGTGAACAGACGAGATTTTCTTCTGAAGATGCGGAATAAAGTTCTGTGTGAAACGTAAAGAATTTCACCTTGTTTTCTTGACATGGCAAAAGCTCAAAAGCTTATTATCATGTCTACAGTTACGGACCGTGAAAGCATCAATATAAATGTCTTTCTTTATTACATAAATTCAGATAGCTCAGTCTTAGAGTACTTGAGTTCCGCCCCAGTGCAGTTTTCACTCATTAGTTGGATTTTTCTTTTTTTTCTTCCGTCCCAGCCCAATTTCTTCTTCTACACGTTTTCTGTAGTGACCCTCACATTTAGCACTTTAATTCAAATTATTTTGTAAAATTTGCTACTTATTAATTAATGATTTATTGTATGAAATGGTGTAGTCCTCCCCTTTGGTGTAGTAGTTATAGTGATTAAGTGCCAGTCCCAGAGGACCAGGTTCGATACCCGGTTCTTCCACGAAATATGAAAAGTGGAATGAGGCCCACTCAGTCTCGGGAAGTCAACTGAGTAGAAAGGATGCGATTCGCACCTCAGCCATCCTCTAAGTGGTTTTCCGTGGTTTCCCACTTCTTCCCCAGGCAAATGCCCTGATGGTACCTAATTTAAGGCCACAGCCCCTTCCTTCCCTCTTCCTTGCCTATACCTTCCAGTCTTCTCATCCCTCACAAGCCCCCTGTTCAGCATAGCAGTTGAGACCGCTTTGGAGAGGTAGTGATCCTCCTGCCCAGCTCTATCCCCGACCAAATATCTCACTTTCCAGGACACTGCCCCTAAGGCGGTAGATGTGGGATCCCCCGCTTAGTTTGGGAGGGAAACCAAACCGGATTGTAAACTGACTAAAGAGGAAAATGAAAGGGTGTGAACAATGGCACAATTTTCGAATATCTAAAATTCGATGACTGTGATCTCATGCTCATCTGCAGAAAAAGTACCGGAATGTCCGAAGGTTTGAAACATAAAACTTCTGCCGCAAACCCACAAAAATCTCCTTATTAGCGTTTGATTTTTTCTTCAGAATACGATTATATTTATACATTATTTTTCGAAGAGTAACTTCGATCTTGCCCGAATTAGCTTGACATACTAAATATACCACATTCCTTACAAGAACGTCAATATCATTACATAATCCAGATACCCACAAAACTGTGTGGAATTTATACTGCCGTATGTACAAAGTATTTAAATGGACATTATTCGAAATGACCTTATTACAATAGTTGTTTTTGCACCATACAATTTACGATCTCAGATCACTTCGTTTTATGACTATAATACGCTAGTATACCATCAAAATTGAACATGCATTATCCGAAGGCAACTGCTGTATAGTATTTAACATTATTGAGCACATAAATAACGATCATTATGACTAACTTCAGAGTAGTTCGACACCAAGTTTCACATTGATTTGACAATATTTATGTATTGCATTCATGTACTATTGTTCTTTAAAAATACCAGGCAAATTATGGAGTCAGCTGTCAGAAATTGCATACACTTGATGTAAGTCACTTCAGCCGTTCGAGTGATCCGGCTGCATGAACGAGTACGTGCCACTTAGCTGTGAGATTTCATTCGGAAGATGGTAAGGTTCAGTGTTTTACGTGTTTTCCTATTTTCACATCAGGAAAATGCTGGAGTTGTACCTTAATTACAGCAATGGCTGACTCCTTCCGTCCCCTAGCCCTTTCCTATCGTACCGTCGCCAAAAACCTTTGTGTAACGTGAAACCACCAGCAAAAGTAAAATCACTTCAGTCATTCGCAGTTTGTTAGGAAAACAAATTTTGCGCAAGATAAAACCATTAACATGAATCGTAAATTGGCTGAAAGGATAGACCAGCAGTTTTAACCTGTAGAGTCGGCTCCTACGTGTCCCTGCGTGTGGGGTGTAGCATGTCGTACAGTGGCATTAATGTAAATTATGCTATTGTTGAAGAACTCTATTTTCCATTGCAGAAATTTTTAACTATCAACGTGACAGCACTTTTTGTGTTATTCATGGATGATTATTTTTATATCTTTTTGGAGACTATTATCGGTTTCTTTCAGTTATTTAGCAATAGAATTCAATATTCTAAAAATGATTAGACTAACGCAATGACACATATTCGGAAGATTAATATTGCTCTCTTTTCTTAAAAACAACGCACTTGTTTTCCGAAATTAGCAACTGACTTCATGATTGGCTGCCATTTTGCCATATTGCCGTTAACTAGACTATCAGTAATTTCAGTCGTCATCTGAGCACATTTTAGCCTCTTAACAACATTCAGATTGTTCTTGGATAAACAGTGGTTTTGACCATACTCGTATACCTCCCTGGTGTTCTGAACTCTCCGCTGTCTGGAATTGTGGACTGCAAATAAAAGGGGCCGATTTCCACGTACTCTAATTTGAGAGGGTGAGTTGATGACTGCCGGCCCCTTGGTGTAGGGATAGCGTGCCTGCCTCTTACCCGGAGACCCCGGGTTCGATTCCTGGCCAGGTCAGAGATTTTCACCTGGAACTGAAGGTTGGTTCGAGGTCCACTCAGCCTACGTGATTAGAATTGAGGAGCCATCTGACGGTGAGATAGCAGCCCCGGTCTAGAAAGCCAAGAATAACGGCCGAGAGGATTCGTCGTGCTGACTACACGACACCCCGCAATCTTCAGGCCTTCGGGCTGAGCAGCGATCGCTTGGTAGCCCAAGGCCCTTCAAGGGCTGTAGTGCCATGGGGTTTTGTTTTGTTTTGTTTTGTTTTGGAGTTGATGACTACTGGACCCCTAACTTCCACTTACTTGTACCATGCTCCATAAATCTTTCCTACCCAACGTCACTTAATACATTCTTGCTCTTTACAACCTGACAGTACAGGTTTGTGGAGCCCTCACTTTCAATCAATCAATTAATCAGCCATCTGTGATCTGCATTTATGGCTATGCCCCAGGTGGTAGATTCCCTATCAATTGTTTACATAGTCTCTTCTTCAAAGAATTCAGGAACTGGTGTACTAGTGTACTAGTTTTCTGTTAACGTGGTTCATCTCCTGTTTCTTGATGTTAAAAAGGGACCCGGTGGTGTGGATGTTCTTCACCATATTACGTAATTATTCCCATGTGGAAGATGAACACCTCGCATAGCACTTCCCTTCTTTTAATCTAAACCTCACTTTTTAATCAAATCTGTACTAAGAAATATCCATACGAAACTACAATGTCAAAATGAACGTATTGACACTAGAATGATGGAATCATATACTAAGCTCTTACCGAAGTCAATAAGGTTACTTTATCATGACTCACATATTAACATCTCATCACTGCGCTCAACTGTCGGCCGTAGGTTGCGGATGTGCCTAACTCCGCTACCGCAGCTGCCCGTGGTGAAGTCATCATACGCCTACTTTTCACAACTCTAAAATAAAAACCCTGTATTTGCCACATAGTACATAAATATTAATACTTCTGTTATATGGCATCAACTACAAAAATACTTGGTCCCATTTTTGTCAGCAGGTAGGGCAACACATAGAACAAGAAGTTAGAAGGGTAGTCGAAGTAAATGTTCAGGAGCCAAGAGAGAAGGGGCTGTATTTCAACTCACTAATATTCATGTGGTTTATCAGACCGCATCCTACAAGTTGAACAAATATCGACAGATAACAAATAAGAGGAATCGCATCATCTCTGTGTCTCATCGGTAGTCACGGCGTGAACGGATAGGTTATATCAATAAAGTAATCCCTTAACGAACTGTAAATGTATTCTTCTTCTTTTTCTACCACTTTTCCCACACCTGTGTCACACATGTGGATTTGGCCCTGTTTTACGGTCGGATGCCCTTCCTGAAGCCAACCCTATATGGAGGGATGTAATCACAATTGCGTGTTTCTGTGGTGGCTGGTAGTGTAATGTTTTGTGTGAATATGAAGAGGAAAGTGTTGGAAAAAACACAAACACCCAGTCTCCGGGCCAGAAAATTTAATCAGAGGCGATTAAAATCCCCGACGCGGCCGGAAATCGAACCCGGCACCCTCTGAACCTCAACGCTGACCATTCAGCCAATGAGTCGGGAACTGAAAATGTAATACCAATACAAAATCATAGGATGGCAAATATATCAGGTGGAGTTTTACTGTCTCGATGGTAGCATTATTTTCCTTTTATGAAAGTTTTGCAAACGATAGGCGACAATTAGATGACAAATATTGAAGTGCGGTCGTGTCAGCATAGTTCCTTAATCGGTATGTGCCAAGTTATATTCTGTTAGAGAATGTCAACATTTTACACTGATCAGTTTGTGGCAAATAAACTTATTGCCTTTCTTACTATGATTTGACCTAAAAGACTGTCAAAATGAGAAGTGGGGTGCTGCAGAATGAAAATAATCGCGTTATTGATCATTTAATTATTTGTATGTCTTTATAATATCAAGGGCTTCAAAATGTTCCTGCGATAATTATTATTTGGTCTTCTACATAAGTATCAAATTGTTATTCTTTATTTTAAAATTTTAGATTGCTGCCAATGCTGTATTGTGCTCAAGAAATTCTGTCAATAAAGCAAGATCGAACAGAGTTCGAATCAATATATCCAATATACAATTAAATTTATCGTACGTTAAGGTAAAATGCGTATGCTGCAAAACAAGTTACTGATATATTGACGTATTTAGAGTGCGAAAGTTGTATTTTCTTACGATTGGCATTATATTAATGTATTTACCCTTTAAAATGAAAGCTCTCTTGCCCATAATCCGCCGATTTCTGTCACGTATACTTCTGTCCCGGCTTTGTTGAATATAATTATGGCAAACCTACAGTTCATTTCTTATGAGTTTCGACTTGACATTTGAGCTCTGCTAAGTGGATTAATAAACAGGCAGTCATAGGCAGGCGATCACTCCGATAGAGTGCGTTAGACTCTAGTTTACCCCCTGTGGGTGGGGGCCACAGACGAAGAATACACCCACGGTATCCCCTACCTGTCGTAAGAGGCGACTAAAAGGGGCGACCAAAGGATGATTTTCTTAGAACCATGAAACTACTTTTGATTCGTACCACCACGCGGGGAACACCATGGGCAGCTTTTACTTGCGCGTAGTACCACTACGTTAGGTACCAAATAGGTTTCTGATTAGTAGCAACAGAGTGCGCGACGGCTTTTTCAGTACCTGTGATTAGTAGCACTATATGAGCGACACCATGGGATGTTGGAACCCATGGTTCTGGCTTGCCTATGATTAGTACCCACTAGATGAGGAACACCACGAGATAGTACGAGTCCTTGTGATTAGTACACTTATGTGATGAACACCATAGGTTTGCGTTGCCTGAAAATGGCGCCGCAATGTGCGAAACACAGTAGGTCTGTAATACATGTGCGAATTTCATTACCTGTGAGTAGTACCATAATGTGTGGAATACCGCGAGTCTACGCTACTTTTCATTGGTACTACAACATGACAAATACCATGATTCTACTTTCCTAGCGATAAGTTCCATCATGAGCGGCCGATGACTTGGATTTTGGACCCCTTTCGACTACAAGTATCATCGATTCAGTATCGTGCTATAGAAGCAGTCCCTTGATCAGTAATACTATTGTTTTACGCCAGCTTCTGTGCATGTGGGGTCTTGTGGGTCGGTTCCACTGATCTTTTAAGTTCATATCCACCCATCCATTCATTCTTCGTCCTCGCGTTTTGAATTATAGTCAATGGAGGATTTTGGGTTTTTAATTTGTCATTTCGTTTTGTCTCATTTTGTACCATTATGGGCCGATGACCTAGATGTTAGGTCCCACTAAACAACACGCATCATCATCAGACTCTAGTTTCGGTTACCAGTGTTGTCGATCTGTTGTTTTCTGTAACCACGTGCTATCAGCTGTGTGTTGTTTTGTGCTCACTTCCTTCCGCCGTCTTTGTCAGTTCACTCGGTCATTCTTGACAAAGCACAAACACTGACGGGTAGAAATAACGAGTTGAGCGGTTGAAGGAGCACAATATTTCGGTTCATAATAACATAAGGAAGGAGGGAACTCGTGCACCTTGTGAAACAAAAAGCTCTAATACGTAGTTTATGTGGTGGATGAAATAGCCAGGAGAGTGAAACCTAAACAGACGATGACAAAGCCGATAGTGACTCAGAAATCAGTGGCGTATTCGCTTTGTAGGATTTTTCCTTCCATAGGAGAAACTGAATATATCAGTAATGCGAGCTATTCTAAACGGCGAGTAGAAATTTAATTTCATTTCCTCGCGTTTTATATGCTCGAGCATTGATCTTTTTTTAATCATTTTATCCTAAATACATTGTGCGTTATTGTTAATCGTATGTGAGTTATACATGTTGCTACAAAGAATAATTGATTCTGGACTTTACATTCGTTTCCGTTCGTGTTACGTTTCGTGAATCAGCTGCTTGTACTCGTAACAATTTGGCACCAATGTCTGACTTCCGGTTAACTATCAAGTCGAAACTCATAGAAACAGAACTATACGTAAAGACATATTCTTTCTGTACTATTTTATTTTTATTTTTACCATAACTTAATTTAATTGTTAAGGATTTATATCGTAAAAATCATTACACTTCAATTTTTTTTTGCTAGTTGCTTTACGTCGCACCGACACAGATAGGTCTTATGGCGACGATGGGACAGGGCTGCCGACAGTGGGGTTCGAACCTACTATCTCCCGAATACTGGATACTGGCCGCACTTAAGCGACTGCAGCTATCGAGCTCGGTACTTCAAATTTTATATCGCAAAATTATTGCATTTAAAAAATTACAATATAATTAAATATTATTTAAATGGAGTATGGAGGAATATAATATATTTTCTTGTTCAGGAAAGTTCCTATATATGTAGTGATAAAATGAAGGAAAAAAGACAATGTTGACCATTTTCCTTCCTGAGATCAGTGTTCCCTTTAACATCCTGAAATACCTCAAACCTTGGCCAATATTTTGAGAGCAGAAGGCGAACGACTTGAAGCCGCCGTGGTTCAGGCGGCAGCGTGCCGGCCTCTCACCGCTGGATACCGTGGTTCAAATCCCGATCACTCCACGTGAGATTTGTGCTGGACAAAGCGGAGGCAGGACAGGTTTTTCACCGGGTACTCCGGTTTCCCCTGTCATCTTCCATTCCAGCAACACTCTCCATTAACATTTCATCTGTCAGTCATTTATCATTGCCCCAGAGGAGTGCGACAGGCTTCGGCAGCCGGCACATTTCCTATCCTCGCCGCTAGATAGAGGCTTCATTCATTCCATTCCTGACCCAGTCGACTGGCTGGAAACAGGCTATCGATTTTCATTCAAGGCGAACGACTAACCTCTTGCGTCACCGAGGTCATCATTTTGAAGTAGAATGCGTCTTTAGATTGGGCCGCTGAGCGCTACTAAAACGCGAAAGTTTTAAATTAGAAATAATGTCTAGATAATTCGTGTGACGATATTGTTCGATATCGCACTGTAAAGAAGAAGGGCCGTTTTATCTAACATAAGAGTGTCCGATTTCGGTATGACATCATCAATTGAGGCAATCCCACCACCATCTTGAGGTATTAAAATCACAGCGCTGTTTTGCTAATAATTAGTGTGCTTTTGACTCGAACGTGATAGCACGTCGTGTAAGGTACAAGGTGTTTCACTCAAAGTGGGGCCGGCTGGTCGGCTGGCGCAGCGCAGCGGATAGATGGGCGAGCTGAAGGTCACACGAGCACATGGCAACTCGCTGAGCTTGGGGCCGGGAGAGTGCCCGTATGAATCGCGTGTAAATAACATGCACACATAATCATGCATAAACAAATTAAAGTAATAATTTCTCACCTTGTCACAGAAGATGTCGAAAATGTCCTCCACCTGCATCTACACATTTCTGGCTTCATCTAAGGGAATTTTCATTCATACACATTAGTTCATCTACCGAGATAGCCTCAGTTTCTCTCGTAATTTTTAGGAATAAATAATATATCCTCATGCATCATTATATTTTATTTACCTAAAATTCGTAGCTCATATTCCTCATAACACCATCAGTGACAGAAGCTGTTAGGCAATGCACCATATATATTCTATCCCTTCCAGTACCATTTAAATATGTTTGTCCTTCCATGACACCATTAAAATATCTCAAAAGATTATTCTAAAAATATATGCGAAATTTAACTCCACAAATCTTTGTTGAAATCCACTCAGTAGGTCCGTGATTACGCCAGTAATATTTTACGCTTTGCCGCTTCGCCATTTTGAAGTTCACGGTACTACCTAACATCTGTAAAAATGAATAATATATCATTACTTGGTATAAATCTAAATATTTCAATATAATTCGATAGTTATTACGTGAGAATGGGAACTTCATTGACGGAAAATCGGTGATAAAAATCCTGATAATGACTGCAATTTTCTTTGCCTTTGTCGTTGGTCTATTTATTCCCAGGAAGCTGTGATTTTATCTCAGTTCAGTCCTTAAGGGTTTCTTTCCTAACTCTGTCATCTAAGAAATGCCTATTTGAGAACACCACTACAAACACATTTCATCACAACAAAACTAATGGTCAGATTGGCCTTTACCCTTCTATAACACGTCAACTACAGACAATATTTGAATTGAAATTAGCCAATAGCCCAATATGGTAACGAAATTAGATATAGGCCTAAGTATTATTTCAAAATGGTATATGGCAAACAATCGTTTTAATCTCTTCACCACACATTCTAATATATTGTGCTCTTTCAATTACATTTGTGGTCGTAATTCAGTAAAAATGAAATCATGTTTGATTTTCCACAGTCCTGTCTGTATTTACCTCCAACATAATGCAATCTGAGCGATAGGTGGTTAGAATCGGAAACGACTTTCCATATCAGATCAGCAACAGCGTTCTCGCAGAGTTTGTTTTCCACACTAGGGCCCAACCACCTTTGGCGTCTAAAACGTGGGGAGTGCGCTGGAGTGTGAAATAACGCGTCACCTCACTACCTTGTCAATTCCGAACACAGCCCCTGCAATTAGTGACAATGAGCTACAGTCCAAATTCTAGTAAATGAACCGAAAAAATGGAAGCGGGTGTATTCCAAATTTTAGAAATATACTACATCAAAATCATACACCATTGATCTGCATTTACGCCTTTCTCCCAGGTGTCAGATTCCCTAGCAGTTGTTTAAATAATCTTTAATGATTACAAAGAAGTTGGAATTTAATCGACCATCTCTCTTGGTAAATTATTCGAATTTCTAATTAGTCTTATTAAAAACTGTCCTAATTTTTCTTTTTGGAATTCCAACTTTATCTTCATGCTGTATTATGATCTTACCTAGTTTTGAAAGCTCCATTCAAAGTTATTCGGCAAGTAATGTCATTCCACACCATCTCTCCACTCACAGTCCTGAATATACCGCTTTGAAGAGTATCTCGTCTCCTTGCTCTAAATTTTCCCAGCCCAAAATACTGTGTTGTTGTTGTGGGTTTTTTTTCTTCGAAAATCCCCACAGTAAGAAACATGTGTTTTTCTCGAATCAAGTAACCCTGGCGGTTGTTCCACACATTGAAATCTACTCTAATTGGGATCTTCTTACCAACTACCTTCTACAGTACCCAACAATGTTTATTTATTTATTTATTGGTCTCAACATCAGATATACAGTAATGGGAATATGACAGACAAACACTGCCAAAAAGTATAGCTGAGCGGAAAATAGCCGGCTGAATTTTCTTGTCACAATTGTGAAATCAGGTGCGGTTAACTCAAGGAGACAGAGAACAGTTATCAAAACTGGGTATCTTCATCAATATCAAAGTTTCATTTACAACTGCTCCGTTACATTTTCCGAGAAAATGTTACCGTGACATAAGATTTTCAAATATTTTGTCAGATCTATTATTTGGAAGAGTTGCTCTAAGATTGAGAATATTTGTGGAGAATTAATTCAAGCAATTCTATCGTAGGTACTATCTTACGAGAAAGGAATGTGTCTAGTTCCTCCCATGTGCATACGAACATCTCAGGATAAACCAGCAGGCTATTCGCACGCAAGAGCTTTATTCTTATTTTCTGAAAATAGTTACATTTGCACCACATTTGTCGTACTTCTTTAAAATCTTTAGATAAATGTCATACAAAGAAACGACTTAATAGACCTCCCCGGGAGTCGACAGCACACGTTCCAATACACGTAATGTAGCGACCCAGCAAAGAAACTCGACAGAAATGAAAACATCAGTCATAGAGATCAAAAAATTGCCAGAGACTGACATCGATTGGACAAAATAACTAATGGATAGAGCCCGGATTTTAATGCTTTAATAGGTTAGAATGCAAACTTACTGAAACGAGTAGCAAGTATAGTCTACCTTCACAACGATTATACTATGGGGTTTGCATAAATTTTAGGGGTTCGGCCCATCAAAATCCCTATAATGTATGTTACTGTTGCTACACTATGGAAGAGCGGGTGGCCGACACTACCTGCTAAACAAATTCGTTTGCAATCTAACCTGTTATTGCATAAAAGTCCGGGCTTTACTAATGGACTTATCATTGCTTTTGTAAGTACCAAAATAGGACTTGGCTGGAATATTTCTCGATCAATTCTTCCGCAACCAAAAAGAGTGATATGTTTGGTGAACCGAAACTTAGAATAGCTTCAAAGAGGTTAATATGGCGGAACATGAATGTTAACTGTTGTTTTTGTTAACATTACATGTGAAATATTGATAGAATAACGTACGACCGAAAGTGAAATTATCTGTCATCACCTAGATTGAAATAGGCTATGTCAAATCTGTGAGCCATTAATAGCACCTATTTCAGTCTAATATAACTTTATTACTCACCCTTAACCCTCGGGTTTATGGAGCAGCACGTGAAATGGAAGGTGATAACCGTAGTAGGAGCCGCACCACACGCTTCTCGGCTCGGCTTGGCTGACAACATTCTGAACGTCGTTAAAAACTCCTATCCTAAGATGTATGAGAGAGTATCGTTTCCCTATTGTATTACAATAAATAAAGACATTATTATTCACTTCCTGAAATTCATCTGATTTTTTATTCCAATTTGCTTTACGTCACTCCGACACAGATAGGTGACGTAGGAGTGGGAAGAAAGCGACCGTGGCCTTAATTAAAGTACAGCACCAACATTCGCCTGGTGTGAAAATGGGAAACCATTGAAAATCATCTTCTGGGCTGCTGACAGTGGGGGTCGAACCCACTATCACCCGAATGCAAGCTGATAGCTACTTGACTCAAGCAACGCGGCCACTTGCTTGGTCATCTGAAAATAATTATTGTATTTATTATTAATAGATAGCCTACTGCCAGTCAGGGCTGATAAAATTGTGCCCGTTTATGGATTTGATTTTCCGTCAGGAAGTTGAAAAATTCGTGAACGAGATTTCCACTTTTGGAGCCCTTAAGTTAACTCAGCCTACACTAAACTGAGTACCTGATTAATTCCTACGGGCTAAGGACGCTCGGGGATAATGCTAACTACTAATAATAGTAATGGCGTATGGCTTTTAGTGCCGGCAGGTGTCCGAAGACTTCGGTTCGCCAGGTGCAGGTCTTTTCGTTTGACGGCCGTAGGCGACCTGCGCGTCGTAATGAAGATGAAATGATGATGAAGACGACACATACACCCAGTCCCCGTGTCAGGGGAATTATCCAGTTATGGTTAAAATTCCCGACCCTGACGGGAATCGAACCCGGGATCCCTGTGACCAAAGGCCAGCACGCAAATAATTTAGCCATGGAGCCGGAAATGCTAGCTATGAGGTTACAAATAGTGAAAGCCTTTACCTTTGACTCCTCCAAGGTCCTTCATGTCCTGTACGGAGATGGCTTTGCTTTGCATCCATTAAAAAATTGAATTATTTCCTACTAACTGTAGGATTCCGCGCTGCCTGGGTACTTTCTTGAATGTTTACTTTTACGATTTGTATTACCTGTTAATTATGTGTGAAGTTAATTTTTGTATATTTCTTTATTGTGACGCTGATTGATATTTTACGAATTACTTTGTAGTTTGATAGTTACTGTTATGTGTTAAGTTGCAAGTTTCAGCTTTAAATTAATTTTTTCGCGTTAAACTTTATCCTTGTGGCAGCCCAGATCTTCCGGGAAGCAGGTGATCCTTTCACATAAACAAATAAAAATAAGTTATAATTGTGTGTATTTACGCGCAGCGCTATACATATATATGATGTACACAATTCTAACTGCCATTGGGACTGTAACCGATCAGCCTGGCGACCCCGAAAACTGTGAATTCAGCACTAATCTCGGTCATTTTGTGAGCTTTTTCTTCTTCACCCCTTCTCACTTCCAATGCCAATGGGGCTGTACTTTGACTTAAACGGCATCCGAAGTGTCACTATTCACCTCAACGACCCCGAGAACTATGGATTCGATACTAATTTTCTTTTATGTGTTACCCCCTCTCCACCTCCAGCCATACGGGTACTAAGGGATGTCTTATCCCAACAGTATTTTTTTTCCAAATAGCAATCCATATGTACTAAGTTCGGTTGAAATTGCTCCATGCGTTCTAGAGCTCTGTTGGAACTTACACACACTCGTCCATTTATATGTTTGTCTACCCCGTGGTCCCGTTTCTAGATACGGGGTCGGAGATGAGATAAATGTCCACCCATCCATTATCTAAAGGCTAAGCCTTGTCGATGCAGCCACATCCCACGATCTTCAGCAGCCCTTTTCATCGTGACATAGAAAGCAAAACCCAGCTGAGTGACTATGTTCCTAAGGTATGAGAGACGTGGTCTTCCTCTCGACTTCTTCCCTAGGACGTTTCCTTCGAAGACATTCTGGAGAAAGGTGTCATGTCGTAGGACGTGTCCAAGAAATTTAGCTTTCCTCTGCTCTATTGAATAAATTAAGGTCCGTTTCTCAGTAACGTCATTCAAGATTTGGATATTAGCCTTCTTTTCTGTCCAACTCGTCCCTGTCAGTCTTCTCCAGAACCACATTTCTTCAGCTTCTAGTCTTGATTGTGCTTGTTTCCACAAAGTCCAGGTCTCACAACCGTAAGTTATCACACTCCAAACAGAGGTTTTAACAAATTTTTTCCTGGTTTCAATTCCTATCTGCTTATTTAACAATATATTTTCCTGCTTTGAAACACTTGTTTTGCCATAACAATTTTTCTTTTGACTTCTGTCAGGCACTGATTATCATTGGTAATTATACTACTCAGATAACAAAATTCTTTAACCTGATCTATTTTTCATCACAGACTAATTTAATGTTTGTTTTCAATTCAGTCGTCTTCTTTCGAACGACCATCATTTTCGTTTTCTTTGTGTTTATTATTAGCCTGTACTTCTCTAATGTGTTGTTTAGTATACCGAACATCCTAGTCATTTTGTGCTCTGAACCAACTATCAATGCAGTATCATCTGCAAAGCGAATACTACGAATTTGTTTGCCATTAAAATGTATCCCTTTGGTTTTTTTCTGTTACTGTTCTAATAGCGAATTCTATGAAGATATGCCGGATGCCTCCTCAGATGAGGAGCTAATGATGATAAAATGTATGTTGGTAAATGACATTTGGTAGTTCGGAGGTGAAAGGAATCTGATACATCCATTTATATATACTTTTGGGGCCTATGGAATATAGATTAATAATTTCGCTATATTCAGCATTGCCGAAATAAGTTTTCCTTCATCTTTTATGCCTTGACTTATCGTTTATATTATGAATTATGTTCGATCGACTAAAGTATTTTGATGTAACCTCCAAAATCGGTCCGAATTAAGGAGCGCATTTAAAAAAAATCGGAATTAATGATAATAGGTCAGGTTTTATGTAAACACATATCTCAGAGCTTATCAGCTCATGTGGACATTAATTGTTTCGATGGATTCAGGAAATATGTAATATTTATTTAGGATACATCAGCCACACGAGCGCACGAACTCCTGATCGTCACTCTTAACTCGTTCGCGTCATATGACGAGCTGTGGTCGCGCGCGGTGTTTTGGCGCATGAATCAAATGACGAGCTCAGCTCGCAATGACGCAGTGCCTTGCTTGTCTTCGTATATTAAATTATCTTTGCAATATAATTTCTCACAATCCACACTGTAAGGAACTAGAGAAATATACTGTTGGTAAAATAGGCTGTCTGTATTTTTGTGTGGCACTGGGAATGTTGAATCTATTGTGCCCGTCCCTACACCTAATGGCTCCGGCATGATGTCTACAGGGCGTTAACGGGTTGGAATAAAACAAATGGGCGCTTAACTCGACTAAGCTTAAGGGCATACAGGGTAGGAGACGGGTCATACCTAATTACAATGAGAACACATTCGGGTTAAAGTTTAGATTAATACACGTGGTTTATTAGGCCTTAATGATGATGATGGTAATGACGCATTTATATACAAATGAATTACATGGATTATTATCAATTGTTGTTGTTTGTTATCGACTTTCAGTCGTTTGTGATGGATCCGAGTATTATCTATCGCAGAGCGATCCATTATGACGAGATTCGAACGGGAAAACACTTATCATAGACACTGAGGCTATGTGATATCATTGACCAATAGGATTAACATGCATGCAACGAATCTGAGCAATCCCTATACTAAACACACAGCTATTCCCCAACGAAGTACCACGAAGGAACTCATAAAATGTGGAACAAACGCCCGGGTTTGAACCGACCCTCACTTGTAAAAAATTCACCACCCCGATGGTCAACACCATCGGTAACTCAATTATAATCACAACAAGATACATAAACCCTTAAAGAACACAAATTATATACAGTAAACACGTGAGACATCCAGCCTTCGGTTGAGCATTGGGGTACCAATGCCGCTGTCGGGAACTGAACTGACACCCGTTGGGATGGAAGTGGGACTCTGAAAACCCTAAACTACGTTATACTCAAGTGTGTAATGGCAGTAAACTAACAAGTACTGGTAACAATCGCCGTGTCATTTATTAGCGACTACATCAGTCTGGCGTGTTGAATATTTCATTATTAAGCGATTCTTTCGCCCTCATTCACTTCAACTCAAGGCTCCCTCTTACACGAGCGGACGAGAATACACAAAAAACCGACACTTCTCCTCAGTAGGTCAACTGCCCCCAGCCCCCACACGGCGGGTGGTCATTGGCCTCGGCCTTCACAGGCATAACGCCCTTTCTTAACAAAACACCCCATCTCGGGGATCGTTCACTAATAAACTGAGCCTCATTGTTCCTTAAACAAAATTACATCGGCTCTCAATACTTCACTTCAATTCAACACACATATTCGTTTACAACATCATGATCCCGCGACGCGACACCGGTTTCTATGATACCAATACTTGTTTGATTACCATAACTACAATTTATTATTATTATTATTATTATTATTATTATTATTATTATTATTATTATTATTATTATTATTATTATTATTATTATTATTATTATTATTGGGTTCATCATTACACCATCTCCCTACACGACTTACCTGGAAATTAGACCATACTGCGTGATCATAATTAACTTCCTCGTAATGACGGTGTAATTAATCCCTATCTAAATTGTGATTTCTGATAAAATCGTCACACGGTAATACAATTATGAATTAAATATTCCTCAATTTGCACTTAAATGGTGATAAGCCTGCCAATTAAAATCGTACATTTCCTATCTAAATATATGTCATTGGAGGCCTGGGATGTCAGTTCCGAAGTCATATCTCGTAGCTCTGGGTGCTCACGGAATAAAATTACCCTATTTACCAGCCATGCAATATCCTCGCTGGACTAACTACAACCTAACTTGAATTACTCTGAATTACTAAAAATTAGTCTCCTGACGCATCAATAATTACAAGTTTTCCCAAATAAAATGATTAAGTCAATCTATTACTGCATGCAAACTTATCGTGTTACCCCTTTATTTACAATTGATTGCTCAGACGTGTTACTAATTAAATAAAGTAAATAAAAGCTACGTGTATCATGGTAGCACATCTACATTACTGAAGTTACAATCTTTAACATTATAGCGTCAGGTAATGATAACTGTTCCCCGCCCAATCTGATTACGTCATATTAATTATGATTTATACTCATCTCCATCTCGATGACCCGTTGTCAGCTCAGGGAGTCCATTGTGGGTTTAGTGCTGACCCATAAGCACCACAGCAGTTACTGGAGGCACCATTCTTCTTTCCAACTGGGAGTCCATTGTTCTAGGTTGACGAAACCGCTGGCAATATTCCTGAGGCACACAACACGTCACTATTTATTCCAAGATTTATTTAGTTACATTCGGTGTGAACGTCCAGCCACGATACCGGACCTCACTCCGCAATCCGCGATTCAGTATCGGATTCCGCGTACCTTTGTCACTACTCGACACAGTAGCGCCGTAGTAATAATAATAATAATAATATTACAAATTATATTTAATGTTCGCGACACGTCTCTGATCTTTAAAGTTTAGACCCTAGCATCACGTCTATCCAATCTCTGCAATATTTACGCACAGTACGCGATTTCACTTGTAAATTAAATTGAAATTCACTCAAACAAAAGATCACTGGAAGCTCGACAACACGTAGCTTCGCCGCCTGTAAGCCACAAATCCCGACTGACGCTTCTTCCTTTCTGCAGTAGTTTTTACTAGGGAGCGATACCCCTTCCACTAATTTGCGTATCGCCTATTCCCGGCGTACTCGAGGTAAAATAGTACGATTGGTCGGTGACCAGTATCTAGTTGGTGCGATTGAGACATAACCACTCAATTATCCTTCGGTGAATCTCTTTAAATTAATTAAAATATGTTCTGCTTCCCCCACCACACGGGGTGAAGTCCCGGTCTCGAGGAGCTGTCATGACACTAACCAGATGGCCCCAGTACTTTTCCACGCAGAAACAACACAGTATTCTTTCTCCTGCTGAAAGTTATCACGGAAGAGGACATTAAACACTCTAAATAAATGTCCCAGTAGCATTCATCCCTTTTAAATCGGGAGATGAGCCCCTAATTCGAGTTTTATTAATTTTCTACCTCGTCGGTAATTAAGTTGGCCAGTCCGATTCCAAGATGGCTCCTATATTCCGTTTCGAAAAAGTTAGTTTCCCCTCATTCTGTGAGCCTTGAGGAGGGATGTCTTCTCTCGAGTGATGTCATAGGGAATCCCCATTCGTAACCCCTCCCGGGTCTAAGTTGGCTTGGCTTCATCTGCGGGGCCCCCGCTACACAAAGGATAATACTGCGCAATAAGTCGCAGACAAAGAAATCTCATAAAATAATTTTAAAATACACAATTTATCTATCTCAATGGTATGAATATTAATTAGTTTCGGTATGACCTCTATTAATGATATGAATATTAATCATTTTCAGCGTTCTTTCCCTTTAATAGCATTGCGTGCGTAATTACTGAGATCGATATCAGCCCAAGGTCCTTGGATCATGCCCCTGTCGGGTTCACTATATATTTAAAAAATTTATGAAAACTAAAGTCAGTCCAGCCATTCTATCGGGTCGATTTCCTTCACTTTTTAAACTGAAAGGTATTCATGCACAGATTTGTCATCAGCTACTATAAATCACTGAACTCCCGCCTTCCTCAAATTATCTAATTTTTCATATCTTTGGTTCTAATTGAGATACGGATTTCGTTTTGGCCTGAAAACACTCGGTGGATCAAGCTCTTTCATTTCAGCTCTTAGCTATTCAAATTGGTTGATTCTGAGGAGAGTTGTGAGTCCACATTCAATTTGACGTCTCATTTCTTTTCTCATTAAAGCAATCATCTTTCCTTCTGATTGAGGTACGTAGTTCATTTTGATGTAAAAACACTCAGTGGATCAAGCGCTTTCTTTTGAGGTAATAACAACTTAAATTGGTAGATTGTGATAAAAGTTATGAGTACATTTGTCTCCGTGACGAAGATCTTTGGAGGACTTTTTAACAGTTCGGCGCATAGTGTTGTTCCAAGGAACGTTTAATTCAATTTCTTTGTGTGATGTATTTTCAAATGTTTTGTTGACATAATATTACATTCTATTTCCACAGCAGATCATGTGCTTTATTTCATTAACTCGAAACTTTGCAAATACATCCGTGAGTATGGTAACGAACAACACCATACTTTGTACACTGCGGGCGGAGCCAGCGGGAAACTGCTAGTAACAGTTTATTTTAATCGGTATTCTGTATTCATCATGCAGTTGAACCGGCTACGCGGCAATGGCGACGAGAGATTGAAAGCGCTTGTAGACATTGTTTTAGATGGCGATTATAGCAAAAATAGCGTTTTGGAAAACTAATCCAAGTTCGAGGATAGTGACAGCAACAATGAAAGATACTGAAGTGAGCCGAATATTGAAGAAAGTGAGAGTGAAAGTCCCTCTCATGGTTCTTCCAAACGCGCGCGGCCGGTGATACAAAAGAACCGTAATGATTGGAAAATGGGAGAAAGAAAAGACAATAAACCTGATATACGTTATGTCCATTTCGTGGATACAGTGGTGTTTCAGAGATAGTTGCGAAAAATGTATAGTCCGCCAACGTCCGAAATTTCAATGATTTTAGAGTACATGGATCCGCTCTTTTTTGGAATTATTTCAAATGAAACATTTGTACCACAGCCAGCAATCACTCGAGGAATGAAGAATGGGTAAGTCATAACCTTCAATGGCATGAATGCGACATTTCAGTGTATTATCTGCATTAGTTTTTATATTATGCATGTTTTGGGGTGACAGAAACGCTCAAACTACGGGCCGGTAAATTAAACCTACTTCCACAGTCAACAATGTGGCCATTTATTGTGACTTGAATGGAAGAAGGTGACGTATGCATCTCTAATTGGCGAGCTCAACGACATTTGGGACGGCGTATTTTCTGAACCTAAGTCCAATCGGGATGAAAGAAGTGTAAAACGATAGCTTACAAACTCTTCTGTGTGGACCCGTACATTGCAAATGAAGTTCAGAGACAATGCGATTTAGGGAGTTAAATCGTACAGTGGCATCAAATTCATAACGTCGAAGTATTTGACCAATAAGTTCAAGCAGAAATCTAGAAAAAAGTATCTACGAATAGATTTCCTCGAGACAAATTCAACGATCCCAATCACAATAGTAGAAAGTACAAGAGCTTACAGACAAATCTCTCTGTGAGTAGGGATAGAATACTTTAACCGTATCCTCTGTCCGTCGTAATTGGAGACTAGAAGTGATCCCAGGGGCACTCAAATTAGGAGCGTATTTCGGTGACCAAAGGGTCACTAGCTGGGTTTGCCTTGTTTCCACTCACTTATAGCAGGCTACTCGCTTTAATTTTTACTACCTGACCTCCTTTGGTGAACTCCTGCTTTTTTCCGACCACGACGGTATTAAGTTTGTGAGCCCCAGGGAGTTTTACTTCTTCTCGCCTTTCCCTTTCGTTTGCCCGATTCCTTGTTTCTTCGAAGAGTCAGAACTCTTCCATTTACCTTATGAGTAGTTTTAATAGAGAATAGTTGCCCAGTTGTACTTCCTCTGAAAACAATAACCAATACCAATTAGTCTACAGACAAAGGATTAAAGAGTTCTCGGCTAAGAAGCGTCGCCTACAAAATAATAGCCACAGCGGAGCGTTTTGCCGAAAATTTGCCTTAGTTCTGAGCGTCGCCTACGCAGTTGCATGTGACCATCTCTTGGGTATTCTTCAAACTATTAACAGAACTGACACATGCCAAGTCATGATGCGATAACATAAAGAAAACTCGTATCCTTATCCCGAGGTGGTGCAACTCTTTTCAGGGACACCCCCCATGGAACTGAGCTGCATGTACCATTTTAACCACATACCAGCCCTTCTGCCATTGCTAAATCTCTGACAATACCAAGAATCGAAGCCGGGCCCCGAAGGACGGCAGCTAATAGTGGTAATCGTTACGCTACGGGGGCGGACATGCGATGACATTATTCACACAAAACCTATGGCCATGTCCCAATCATAACTCGCCCGTAATTTTTAACGTTCTCACTGTTAATAAACCGACACCACCCAACCAAACGGTCAATGACAAAGCATTTTTTACATAAACAGTGGTAAAAATGGAAGGAATAACGTAGTAGGACAATAGACAAAGAAACAAAGCCCATACAAACAAACAAAAACCAAACCCCGTGGTGCAACAGCCCTGAAGGGGCTTGGCCTTCCAAGGGACCGCTGCTCAGCCCGAGAGCCTACAGATTACGAGATGTCGTGTAGTCAGCACAAGGAATCCTCTCGTCTGTTATTCTTGGCTTTCTAGACCGGGGACGCTATCTCACCGCCAGATAGCTCCTGAGTTGTAATCACATAGGCTGAGTGCACCTCGAACCAGCCCTCAGGTCCAGGTAAAAATCCCTTACCTGACCGGGAATCGAACCCGGAGCCTCCGGGTAAGAGGCAAGCACGTTATCCGTACACCGCGGGGCCGGCACTAATCCCATACCCAGTACATGTATTTAGGTAACTTATTTCTAGGGCCAGGCAGAATATGAAATTTCATATTCTAAATCGTGGTTACTAGCGCTCTGGAAAGTAGGATTTTTTTTTTTTTTTTTTGCTAGGGGCTTTACGTCGCACCGACACAGATAGGTCTTATGGCGACGATGGGATGGAAGGAAGCGGCCGTGGCCTTAATTAAGGTACAGCCCCAGCATTTGCCTGGTGTGCAAATGGGAAACCACGGAAAACCATCTTCAGGGCTGCCGATAGTGGGATTCGAACCTACTATCTCCCGGATGCAAGCTCACAGCCGCGCGCCTCTACGCGCACGGCCAACTCGCAAGTAGGATATTTACGAGTAGCGAAGTTTAGATGGCAATACACGCAAAATAGTTCATATTACATAATATTTTACAAAAAAAATATTTCGGCAAAATCTCCATACTGCTTCGTATTATGTATGTTTCTTCGGAGACGACGAAGTGTTGGAATTTTGTCCCACGTGAGTTCTTTTACGTGCCAGTAAATCTACCGACACGAGGCTGACGTATTTGAGCACGTACAAATACCACCGGAAACTGAACCAGGATCGAACCTGCCAAGTAGGGGTCAGAAGGCCAGCGCCACAACCGTCTGAGCCATTCAGCCCTGCCTTCATAAATGAAAGGCGGCCATTTTATTTTACGACTTCACGCATTAATAGCTAAATCCCAAAACTAAATCTTTTTTCCGGATTGGCGTTGCACCTTTCAAACAGGTCTTTAGACGACTGTATGGAAAGAAGTTGCCGTGGCCTCAATCCCAGCATTTATCTGGTGTGAAAATGGAAAACAGCGGAAGGCAATTTTCAGGGCTGCCGACAGAGTAGTTCAAACCTATCATCTCCTGTATGCATGTTCACCCGTGTGATTTCTTGCTGCCGGGCTGAGTGGCTCAGACGGTTGAGGCGCTGGCCTTCTGACCCCAACATGGCAGGTTCGATCCTGGCTCAGTCCGGTGGTATTTGAAGGTGCTCAAATACGTCAGCTTCGTGTCGGTAGATTTACTGGCACGTAAAAGATCTCCAGCGGGACTAAATTCTGGCACCTCGGCGTCTCCGAAGACCGTAAAAGTAGTTAGTGGAACGTAAAGCAAATAACATTATTATTATTATTATTATTATTATTATTATTATTATTAATATTATTATTTTTATTATTATTATTATTACGATTTCTTGCTATTCAGTTTTATATTCTTGAAAAAGTGTCTATTTATATTCATACAGAAAGCCAACTGACGAATTATTCCATTAAAGAAAGTCACTGAGCCGGAGCCTTTCAGTTTTTAGTATGAGGTCTCACATGTGACAAAAGTGTACTGGTAACAAAATTTTGCTTACTCGTCCTCACATTCCACTTTATAGGTAACGTGCGCCGTTTTTCACACTATCCCTGCCGATTATATTGCACGAGAGATTCGGAGGAAGTTATTTCATCTTCACTTGAAGCGTTTAAAAGTATGCTTTTTATTTTACTTTGTTTAATTTTTTTTTATTTTTTTTATTTTTTTGCTAGTTGTTTTACGTCGGGCCAAATAGGTTTTATGGCAACAATAGGATAGGAAAAGTCTCGGAGTGGGAAGGAAGCGGCCGTGGCCTTAATGAAGGTAAGCCCCAGCATTTGCCTGGTGTGAAAATGGGAAGCCACGGAAAACCATTTTCAGGGCTGCCGACAGTGGGGTTCAAACCCACTATCTCCCGGATGCAAGCTCACAGCTGCGCCTCTAACCGCACGGCCAACTCGCCCGCTTGTAAGACAATGAAGGATCATAATATTAAGATTAGGTTGGAATTCAAAAGGGCAAACTGGGGCAAATATTCATTTATAGGACTAGTTCTTTAAAAATATTTAAGAAAAAATTAATAAAACAATAGGTAATCTGCCACCTCGGCGAGAGCCCTAAATGCAGATTGATTGATTGATTGATTGATTGATTGATTGATTGATTGATTGATTGATTGATTGATTGATTGATTGATTGATTGATTGATTGATTGATTGATTGATTGATTGATTGATTGATTGATTGATTGATTGATTGATTGATTGATTGATTGATTGATTGATTGATTGATTGATTGATTGATTGATTGATTGATTGATTGATTGATTGATTGATTGATTGATTGGTGGGTGGATGGGTGGACGGACGGACGGACGGACGGACGGACGGACGGACGGACGGACGGACGGACGGACGGACGGACGGACGGACGGACGGATGGATGCGGCCTGCACAGAAGCCTAGTGCAAGCCAGTCGAATTGACGCTCATGGCTCACCTGATCGTCTGTGAGGATTGCGCCCTACCTGGAATGAATTCTATTTTTCAAGATGGCACACACATCTAGCCCCCGAGGTAGAGAAATTGAAAGGATAAAAACTCTGATCTGGTCGGGAATTGATCCCGGGCACCTTGGCCCAATTGTCAGGATGCTAGCCAGATAGCCACGGAACCCGATTTCAGTTGAGATGTCTGCAAAAGATGCTTTGTACCTGTATTGTGGTCTGAGAGTTCACACTCATCTTCTCAGATGAATCATCAATCACCGCATCATCATCATCATCATCGGAAATTTCTTTCAGGAGAGTTTTGATACCATACTCTACTCGTCAATTATCTCGATCTAACGAATAATAAATAAAAGTATAATAAGACAACAATAACTCCAGTAACATCTAACAATAGAAATAAACCATATAATGACAGTAAAAATAGGCTATGTTTACCCAAGAACAAAATCACAACAATGTAGTATCAAGCGTACACAGTGTTTCACAGACTCTTGTTTGGGGTCCACGAACACTCGACTCGCTTTAACTGGCAGTTTTCTTCTTCCAAGACAGATGACGCAGAAGACACATACAGCAATTCGTGCGTAAAATATGAAAGTGATAGCAAAACCAACCAACCAAACACAGGGGCAAATTCATCTCCATACAGGCCGTGAAAACTATTGACGGGTCAGGTAAAGGCTTCTATTATCCGTAATCTCGGCATTTGGTAGGGTGGAGTGATTAGTTCTGTGCCCGGCCACCTTTGCCCCCTACTAGGCTGAGTGAACCTCAGAACCATGTGCACCTCCGAAAGTGAAAATCGCCAGGCTGTGTGGCTCAGACGGTTAAGGCGCTGGCCTTCTGACCCCAACTTGGCAGGTTCGATCCTGTCTTAGTCCGGTGGTATTTGAAGGTGCTCAAATACGTCAGCCTCGTGTCAGTAGATTTACTGGCACGTAAAAGAACTCCTGCGGACTAAATTCCGGCACCTCGGCGTCTTTGAAAACCGTAAAAGGGTAGTTAGTGGGGCGTAAAACATAATAACATTATTATTATCGAAAATGAAAATCTCGTTTCTAAAATGTTTTCGACTTCCTGACGGGGAATCGAACTCACGTCGTTTCGGATGAACCAAGCACGACATTACCACCTCATCCAGGCAGCTGCTATGTATACGAAGAGCAAGACAAGAAATATTTTATTACGAGAAGCTATAGCGCGGAGTGAAGTGTTTAAAGATTGACGCCGATTCTTCCGTAAAACAGTCTGCGCATTTGTTCATCTCGAAATTTACATTTAAGGTGTGCATCTCATTCTCGTTTTTCTCTTTTTTAACAGACGTATACTTTATTTTAGATAGAAAGATAAATGGAAGGTGGAGTGGAGTACAAAGAAGAATATTGGAATGATTATAGATTTAAAGAGAGACGCGGACCGAACGTATACTCAGTTAAAAGAAAATGCTCACATCGTTCCCTTGATATCTGTCTGCAGAAAGATATTCTGATGGTCTCTGAGGATGATTTCCGGCTCCATGGCTAAATGGTTAGCGCGCTGGCCTTTGGTCACAGGGGTCCCAGGTTCGATTCCCGGTGGGGTCGGGAATTTTAACCATAATTGGTTAATTCCGCTGGCACAGAGGCTGGGTGTATGTAATCATGACGCGCGGGTTGCCTACGGGAGTCAAATCAAAAGACCTGCATCTAGCGAGTCGAATTTGTCCTCGGACACTCCCGGCACTAAAAGCCATACGGCATTTCATTACATTTCTGATGGTGATGATGATATATTTTTCAATTTAGAATTTTAACACTGGAAATGGGATATGTTTCCGATCGGTCGAGCAAACTTTATAAACGAAAAGACAAAACAAAAACCAATTATGAAACAAAGAAAGAGGTCGAAATATGTAGACGTTCTCAGATTCCTTGAATCACATTAAATATAAAAATAAGATCGGAAAATATATACAGTTATTGCATACAGGTGCGTTTGTGAATTGTTTACAGGTTGATGATCCTTTCCAGGCATAGCTGTTGTTTTTTACGTCCTGACGGGGCATCGAACCCACTTCCTTTCGAGTGAGCAGAGCTTATATGAGCTAGGCAGCCTGCCAAAAGGAAGCTTGTACTTTTACGTGACAATTTATATCGTCATATATGACTTTTCCACAAGTATCCCGTATGCATTAGCCGGAATTCCGCCTGCGGGTGACTTGATGAGAAGCTAGTGACGGCACTACTCGGCTATATAATTCGCCATCACTGCGTCACCATGTGTCAAAATGAATAGAAATGATGTGTTTTATAAATAGCACTAGCAATACACCAACTACTCATTATTTAATCAAATCATACTTAACCTGATTCCAGCCAAGCGAAGGCTCATTTAGCGCCAATGAATAGGAACAGACTGAGTGGCAAATCTGTAACACACACTTTTTTTATAATTTGCTTTACGTCGCACCGACGTGCATAGGTCTTTTGGCGACGATGGGATAGGAAAGGATTATGAGCGGAAAGGAAGCAGCCGTGGTGTGAAAATGAGAAACCACGGAAAACCATCTTCATGGATGCCGACAGTGGGATTTGAATCCATTATTTCCAGAACGGCAGCTACGTTTCTCAAAACATTCAGCTACTCACTCGGTAACACATTTTCGAAGCGACGTCGTTAATGTAAGACCTAGAACGAGTCCACAGACAAGAAACGACTTTTTTTTTTTTTTTTTTGCTAGTTGCTTTACGTCGCACGGACACAGATAGGTCTTTTGGCGACGATGGGACAGGAAAGGACTAGAAGTGGGAAGGAAGCGGCCGTGGCCTTAATTAAGGTACAGCCCCAGCATTTGCCTGGTGTGAAAATGGGAAACCACGGAAAACCATTTTCAGGGCTGCCGACAGTGGGATTCGAACCTACTATCTCCCGAATACTGGATACTGGCCGCACTTAAGCGACTGCAGCTATCGAGCTCGGTAGAAACGACTTTTTCGCTTTGTCCATCAATAATTTCATTTGCACTCACTGCGATTTGAGCCAGGATGTAAATGTGAAAGACCGACCCCTAATCTCCTGGATCATGGGGAATTTCCATTCCAGAATATTTGAACTAAACGCAATATCAAATATCAAAACCTCATCCTCTCAAAGCGGGAAGTTCCTCTAATCGTATTGAAGATCGGAGCAGCTTCCAAATATTCTTCAAATATTCTTCTGCCAGTAAATTGTCTGACGTGTCAGGAGTAATTTTTAATCATAAATCCTAAACGTCCCTGAATGTCCACTGAACTGATAATCCAGTGTGGCTTTCTAAAACTTCGTCCTTCACACGTGCTGCAGTTAAAGTGTGGCATGGTTAACCAAGTGGCCATTCGCCCTACTTTAATAAACTGTTTAGATTATTACCGGTAAACCTCTAAGTTGGACAGTCACTGTGAAGTGAATAACTACGTTAACACACAGAAGGGATTTAGACTAGCCTACATCATTTATGTAGTGGCACCTAGGTGATTTGCATCAGGCTCCTTGGCTGAATGGTCAACATGCTAGCCTTGGGTGTGGAGAGCCTGAGTTCGATTGCCAGCCGCGCGGAGGAGTTTAAACCCGTCTGGCTAATACCTCTGGCACCGGGCGAGTTGGCTGTGCGGTTAGGAGCGCGCAGCTGTGAGCTTGAATCCGGGAAATAGTGGGTTCGAACCCCATTGTCGGTAGCCCTGAAGATGTTTTTTCGTGGTTTCCCATTTTCACACCAAGCAAATGCTGGGGATGTACCTTAATTAAGGCCACGGCCGCTTCCTTCCCACTCCCAGGCCCTTCCTATCCCATCGTCGCCATAAGACCTATCTGTGTCGGTGCGACTTCAAACAAATTGTAAATTCCTCTGGCTCGGGGACTGGGTGCTTGTTTATTATTAATACACTTCTCTTCACCTGTATACAACCCACCACAATACTAATCACCACAGAAACACGTAACGATGAATACATTCTTCTACACAGGATTGGATAAATTGGGGGGAAAAGCCAGGAAAAAGAAGAAGACCTACGTGACTAGCACTGAAGTAATTTCATGGTGAATTATCTCTTGTGGTAGTCACTGATGGTATACTTTTTTATAAATGTTATTTTGTGAAAGTCTTTACGTAGTCTGAAATGCAACTTTTAATGAATCTGATAGAACCTAAAAGCCTAGTGTTTGATTGACATCCCAGATAGCACCGAGGATTTGGAACATGTTTGGTCATAAGACTTACCCGTAGTAGTGGTGGTGATGGTGGTGGTGGTGGTGGTGGTTATCGTTTCAAGGGGAAGTATAACTGTGTAACCAGCCCCTCTTAACACTAACCAGAAACGAAAAATGAAGATGCCAAATCATTCGACGTATGAAGTTACTAGCAGAAGAAAGGTCACGGCCTCAAAGGACACGAAATTAAACGTACACCGTCGGGAGGTTAGATTAAAAAACGACTGAATGGAGGATCCTAGCCCAAGTAAGTGGAATAGGGAACTCTTGAGATCCCCTTTTAGTCGTCTCTTACGACAATAAGACTTGCCATGTGCTTCTGAGGACCATGGGGAATAACTGAAGAGGAAACTCTAGGTTATGCTTAGCAAACATTTCTGGGGAAATGAAGTGTTTGGATGAATCGATTTATTTTTCAAACCATGACTACGGAAACTTCGTGATGTCGATTATTGAGAGACATGCTGTTACAAAATTTATATACATTTTCCGTTGAATTTAAAACGGATTAGTTGAAAAATTGTTTCACTGTCCTTTACTACTGATGTTTTTTCTGCAATGTGCCCGGATTTGAACCGATGTATACAACAATAACCTCCTGAAAAAATCTCTGAACAAAGTTACGAGATGTTTTGCTTTTAATCAGCACATGGTTCTAAAAGCGTGAATATTCTTGTTACAAATTACTTTAACCTGATTATTCTACGAGGCATACAGTGATAAAAGATTTTAAAATGCTTGTTGATGGATTAAAATTCAATTTAACTACGTCTCTCTTACTCATGAAACAATATTTTACACATTTACGTTTTTTATTCCTTTACAGGAAAAATAAAGAATGAGTGGAAGAATTATTACTTCTTTTCGTGATAGAATTGTTCACTTTCTGCTCATCTTGTTGCAATTTGTTTTACGTTGCACCGACACAGATAGGTCTTTTGGCGACGATAGGATAGGAAAGGCCTAGGAATGGGAAGGAAGCGGCCGTGGCATTAATTAAGTTACAGCCCCAGCATTTGCCTGGTGTGAAAATGGGAAAAGACGGAAAACCATTTTCAGGGCTGCCGACAGTGGGGTTCGAACCCACTATCTCCCGGATGCAAGTACACAGCTGCGCGCTCCTAACCGCACGGCCGACTCGCCCAGTTCTGTTCATTTTAAGAATGAATAGGAGGCCTCAAAAGGAATGAACTAAGCAAAAATTGAATTAACTGTACTTGATATAACTGTTGTCGGTCCCGCGGTGTAGGGATAGCGTGCCTGCCTCTTACCCGGAGACCTCGGGTTCGATTTCCGTCCAGGTCAGGGATTTTTACCTTGATCAGACGGTGAGATGGCGGCCCCGCTCTAGAAAGCCAAGAATAACGGCCTAGGGGATTCGTCGTGCGACCTCGTACTCTGCAGGTCTTCGAGCTGAACAGCGGACGCCTGGTAGGCCATGGCCCTTCGGGGCCGTAATATCGAGACTGGTGAAAAAAATGACCGAACATTGAAGTATATAATTCCGGATGGGCTTTTATGATAGTGATTTCTGTGTCTAAATGGCATCTCAACACCTGGGAAAGAGCAGCACAAAATGAACTGACTTCCTATCAAGAGATTTCGAATTATTTCACGACAATGGCAGGCCTCACTCAGTTACCTGCAAACATGAGTTTCTACTACGCTACCGTTGGGACACAATTTAATGGGTCAAAGCCCGACGCCGACTGATATCCATATTTTTGGACCAGTGAAAACACATTGCTAGTCGAGTTAAAGCGCCTGCTTTAAAAAAAACGAGTTGATAATTTTAGCTATCCCAACCCTATTTGTGGGATAAATTTTGAAACAAATGAAGCTTATTCTGAAATTAACTCGTTTTTATCACTGACGGCAAAGTTTCTTTGAGCCGTGATATCCAAACACTGAAGCCTAATTCTAATTTATTCTTTGCTTCGATAGCTGCCTTGTTATAACGTTAAGACAAATACTTAGGACATATTATATGCATTATGAGAAAAATGTATGCCAAGTCCAAACAGGTATTATAAATGCGGTATTAATGTATGGAATAAGTGGTTTTATTTTCCTCATATGTCATCATCATCCACTGGTTACTCAAGATATATATGATCAATAAATTGTGCTTATTCTTTTTGTTAACAGCTATTCGGGTCGCCGAGCACGCCCGTCCTCGAGAACCCCGAGTACCAGACGAGGTGGTACTTCAAATATTTCCTGGGCAAGCGTAAGTACTGATAACTATACTCATTCTAAATACTCTACGTTTGAATATTTGTTTTGCTGGGCTGAGTGGCTCAGAGGATTGAGGCGCTGGCCTTCTGACCGCAACATCGCAGGTTCGATCCTGTCTCAGTCCGGTAGTATCTGAAGGTGCTCAAATACGTCAGCCTCGTGTCGGTAGATTTAACGGCACGTAAAAGAACTCCTGCGGGACAACATTGCGGCTTAGCTCATACCACAATCACGTTCCTATTGTCAAACCAAGGATGAGACTGAGACATATCAATGGAAGTAACAAAGTGCACTGTATACACTCCGTCTCGCCAGCAAGGGCAAAGTGATCGGTATAAATACTTATACGTTTTACTGGAACACTATTGAGAATTTCGAAAAGTGCGATAAAAAGTATCCATATAAATGGGTAATAGATACTTCTAAATGAATGGCGTAGAAAAGCCAAAGAAGTCATGAGCGTAATTGATTTGTGGTCAGTAGGTCGCGCTGATAGAAAGGGAGGCTCCAAACTGTGCAGAGAAAACAATATATCCCATTAAAATGTCATTTTATACTAACAGACTTCATCATGATTCCATCCGAAACCTTGGGCACGTGAGAATATTATCTAACAACCTTACCCATTGAGCTGAGGGGAAGTTTAATGAATATTAAACCTGTGCCCTTGCACAATGTGGTGTAAGTTTCCTTCACTACAAATTGAAGGCATTCACTTTTCTCTTATTTCACTCATGAGGACCTGTGCGTTCTGAGGTGACGTTAAATTTGAAATGTTCAGGTTCCCTCGAGAACGTACTCAGCTAGATCGACTCGTTTGCGCAAAGTTCCTTGATGAATAAGTGAATGACTACATAAGTTGCTCTACCGGGTGAGCCAGAGCTAGCATAAAGTCGAGTTCGTTCTGTATTGATGAAAAGTTTCGCACTTCTAACGTAATCTTTGAATGTTAACTTCCGTCATGTTCCACAAGAAGTTTGGCCTGATACTTGGATTGAACTCCAGCCTATCAGAGTACTTCAACCGAACAGACTGTGTGACTATTGGGAAATGTAGGATGATTATTTCGATTGGTATTATCTGACTGTAGTTATGTAGTTATAAACAAGTTTGCTTTTCTGTATTCCTGATCCAATGAATCCAAACTGCGTGGGGTGGGATAAGAAACACGATAGATAAGTCTGAGTGTAAACAAATGTAACCACATGGCGAGATTACGATCTACAAAGTTTCAGAAAACATTGCAATTTTAGAATACATGGAAATACATGGATCTCATCCTGCAGTCAGCCGATTTAAAAAAAAAAGAGTAGATCTCTAATTAGGAAGATTCCAGCTATACCTTCAGGAAAAATATTACTAGATCAATAATAATAATAATAATAATAATAATAATAATAATAATAATAATAATAATAATAATGTGTATTCTGCGTCACACTAACAAAAGTCATTTGGTTTGCGGAGATGCCGAGGTGCCGGAATTTTGTCACGCAGAAGTTCTCTTACGTGCCGGTAAATCTACTGACACGAGGCTGGCGTATTTCAGCACCTTCCAATACCACCGTAGTGAGCCAGGATCGAACCGGCCACCTTGGAGCCAGAAGGCCAGTATTCTACAGTCTGAGCTACTCCTCTCGGCATTTTCCACTTTTAGATCACTTTGGGTGCATTCTTCATCCTTAATCAGCTGCCAGCTTCTTCTAGGGATTTGCTTATCGCGATCCTCAACAATTTGCCCACTTTTTTTTTTCTCCCTTGGTGTTCGTCCGGTCACATTGTCGCCGCTCCGCCAGTGTTGTTAACCGCCGACCCCACACACTCTCAACCTTCATTGTCACAACATGTTGGAAGCCACCATGGACACAGAGTAAGTTAGTTTCATTTGAACTTTATTAAATCCCACCGGCCTCAGTCGGAACTGAACTCACCAACGACTAATCCGTTCCACTGTAGGATTATCTATGAATAAAATGTTCTTTGTTATTCAGCAAACTGGACATTTCGTCAGTAAAGATTTATACCAGGAAATTGAGGAATTGAGGAAAATAATTGTTTGCCCGTTGTTTTTCTCACCAAGAAGAAAGAGCCATTATTGCTGAAAAATATCTGACAACTATATTTTCGGGGGACAGTGCCGTAAAGTAAATAAATAAATAAATAATGAAATAAATAATATTTCTTTCACGTCACATTAACAAAATTCTTTTGGTTTACGGGGATGTTGAGGTGCCGGAATTTTGTCCCGCAGAAGTTCTTTGACGTGCTAGTAAATCTACCGACACGAGGCTGACGTATTTGAGCACCTTCAAATACCGCCGGACTGAGCAGAATCGAATCTGCCAACTTGGGCTCAGAAATCCAGTGCCTTAACCGCCTGAGCCACTCAGTCTAGCAGCGTCATAAAAGAACCGATCGTGGCCATGTGAAAGAAAGTATATATTACATTTCTTGTGAAAAACTAGGGAAGGCTTAATTGTTGACTGGTAAGAAATGTTCCATGTGCTGGACTCCCTCAGTCTTCTACACTCTAAGACCTAAGCACCACCACCTCCCTTGGTAATTTCTTGTTATTTTCCGACCTAACCATACTAAGTTAGCGAGATTAGGGAGTCTTTCATTTTCCCTCCTTACATGACACTTCTTTTTCCCATTCTGTGGCATCCCAACTAAGTGCAGTATTATTATTAGTTCTAAGAATAAATTCTAATCTTTCTTATTTACTCTAGCTTTGTTTAAAGGAAGGTGAGGTTAGAAAAGACAGAATCTAAAACATGTTCTAATGTAAACAAAAACACCTTCCGGCACCAACTGTAGTTTGCTGCTTTATACTATTTTAATAGCTTACAGCCATCACCACATTTACCTCCGAATTCCCTCATTCACTACTTTGTAATTCAAAATTAAGCTATAAACTCCGTTAATTTCTCCTCTGGCCAGTAACCAGAATTGCTTTTAGTGTTGTGTAGTTGCCAGGATGTCCTTACTCGTTATTTTTCTTGTCTGTGACAGAATTAACTCAATGAAACTCTGTGACTATCATCTTGTAGATAAAAATCGTAGGAGCAATGTATTTAATAGGGAAAGTTACATAATAAAATCTCAGTAAACTTCGCGATCTTTCTCTCATATTCAAGACAAAAGTATCAGAACTTCGACTTTCGAACTACGAAAAGGTTACAGTATTTTAACGTTTGAACTCACAAGTGCCATTCAAAAAAACAAAGAGTAGCTTAGAAAGATTGTAATAGGCATTCCCAATTAATTCAGTGACTTTCGAATTCTACTCTTGATTTGTTTGCACTTTCCACTCTGCAGTCTATAATAATAATAATGTAATTGGTTTTTACGTCCCATTGACTATATTACTTTTACAGTATTCGGAGTCACCGAGATGCCGGAATTTTGTCCCTATGGTTTCTTTGACGTGTCAGTAGAGCTGCTTCCAAATACTACTAGGCTGTGTCGGGATCGAACAGCTTGGACTCAAAAAGTCATCGATATTCCGTCTGAGCCACTCAGTTCGGCCTTTGTAGTCTAATGCTTGGATCTGGCATAAGCTTGCGAGAAGCTAAATTGTCTATGACTTCGTAAGTTTCATGACAAGATACTTGTAACTTACGATATCTTCACGGAACTTCTCCGGCTCACAGAGCGAGTTGGTTGCACAGTTTGGGTCACGTAGCAGTGCGCTCGCATTCGGGAGATGGTGCGTTTGTACCCCGTTATCATCAGCCCTGAAGATGGTTTCGCATTTTCACACCAGGCAAGTGCTGAGGGTGTACCTTAAGTAAGGCCAATGTTACCTACATCCCTCTCCTAGACCCGTCCTACTTCGCTGTCTCCATAAGACCTGTCTGAATCGATGTGACGCAAACCAATAAGGAAAAAGAAGTAGCACGTGCAGTTTCTTGGCTGAATAGTCAGCGTTAGTGGCCTTCGTTTCAGAGGGCGCTCAGTTCGACTCTAGGCTGGGCCGTGGATTTCAACTGCGTATGATTAATTCCTCTCACTCTGGGAATGTTAAAACACATCTCTTCATCTACGTAGCACACTACTAACCACCACAATAAAGAACACATCCCTCCATACAGGGTTGGCATCAGGAAAACTGGTCCAAATCCATACGAAGTGCTGACACCAAGAAATTGGGAAAAGGCCACGAAGATGATATCGTCACGAGCTTCTCGGCCGTCGATCGAACCCCATTCAAATAAGGATGAGATTTCTGAAAGGGGAAAATTATGGTTCGAATTCGAAATAAAACAGTGAAAAATGAAATGGCGAATGGCTTTTAGTGCCGAGAGTGTCCGAGGACTAGTTCGGCTCGCCAGATGCGGGTCTTTTTATTTGACACCCGTAGGCGACCTGCGCGTCGTGAAGAGGATGAAGTGATGATGAAGACTACACATACACCCAACCCCTGTGCCAGCGAAATTAACCAATTATGGTTAAAATTCCCGACCCTGCCGGAAATCGAACCCGGGACCCCTGTGACCAAAGGCCAGCACGCTAACCATTTAGCCATAGAGCCGGACAGTAAAACAGTTAATGTTGTGGTTAAAGGTCACCAGATGTCATGTATAACTTCAACCTTGCTTACGTGCTAATTTCTGACCGTATTCTTACTATCGTAAATAGCCTACCATAAAACAATAATTTGTAAATGAATAATTCCTAGTGGTAGATGAATGACTTTATGGGGGCGAGGAATACATTAAATCCTCGTAAAGTATTGTTATTCTCCGCCCGATTGTCCCAGGTTCGATTTCAGTCACCACTAATCTGCATTTAGGGCAGTCGCCTAGACAGCAGGTTCCCTATCTGTAGTTTACCTCGGCTTTGCAAACAATTGCAAATACATTGAAAATGTATTAAACATCTCTTTTGGTAAAGTATTCCAATCCCTAACTCCTCTTCCTATAAACGAATATTTGCCCCAATTTTTCCTCTTGAATTCCAACTTTATCTTCATATTTTGATATTTCCTACGTTTAAAAACACCACTCAGACTTATTCGTGTACAAATATCATTACACGTCATCTCGCCACTGACAACTCGGAACATACCACGAAGTCGAGCAGCTCGTCTCCTTTCTCCCAAGTCTTCCCTTGCCAAAACTTTGCAACATGTTGTCAGAAATCACCCAGAACAGATCGAGCTGTTTGTCTTTGGATTCTTTCCAGTTCTCGAATCAAATAATCTTGGTGAGGGACACTGGAATTTCTAACTGCGGTCTTATCAGAGAATTACATGCCTTATCCATTACATCCTTCCTACAACCCCTAAATACCCTCATAACTAAGTGCAGAAATTTATACCCTCTATTTACATTCGCGTTTATGTGATTACCCCAATGAAGATCTTTTCTTATATTAACACCTAGGTACTTGCAGTGATCCCCATAAGGAACTGTTATCGCATGAACACAGTAATTCAAGTGGTGGTGGTGATTATTGTTTTAAGAGGAAGCACAACTAGGTAACCATCTTCTACGTAACATTAATGAGAGAAAAAAATGGAAGGGATCCGACACTTCGAAAAATGAAGACATCGGCCAAAGAAAGAAAAGGGCAACGAAGGGCGTGAAAGTGAAAGACTCCCTAGGATTCGCAAACCGAATACCGTCGGAGTCGGAAAAGAACAAGAGTTGACTAAGGGAGGTCGGATAGGATAGACGAAAGTGGCACAAGTGGAAGCAATGCTAGGACTCAGCTTAGGACCCCGTAGTCGCCAACCCACGATCCAAAATTGAGAGCCCCTGGGATTCCTTTTAGTCTCCTCTTACAAGAGGGGAGGGATATCGTGGGTGTTATTCTGCCAGTACTTAAAACTGAGAGGAATTTTCCTATTAGTGAAACTCACTGCCCGACTTTTAACCCTGTTTATCATCATTCTATTGCCTGCTGTCCATCTTGCAACTTCGTCGAGGTCTTCTTGCAGTTGCTCACAATCTTGTAACTTATTTATTATCGACTCAGACGAGGTTTCTTCTCTGATTTTCTGGAACGGTATGGTTTCAACATCGGGAATACAACTGCGACGCGACGAGGAGAGAAGTGGCTTTCCATCCTCCCCACCCTCTCCACTTCAAATCTAAGTGAATGCTGCGATAGTACTTAATATGAACTTATGCGGTCACGAAAGTCGAGACCAGGTGATTTGGCCGTGCAGTTAGGGGCGCGCAGCTGTGAGCTTGCATCCGGGGGATAGTGGGTTTGAACTCCACAATCGACGACCCTGAAAATGGCTTTCCGTAGTTTCCCATTTTCACACCAGGCAAATGCTGGTTCTGTAAGTTAATTAAGGCCACGGCCGCTTCCTTCCCACTCCTAGCCCTTTCCTTCCCATCGTCGCCATAATACCTATCTGTGTCGGTGCGACTTAAAGTATAGTTAAAAAAAAAAAAGGAGGAAGTCAAGCAGAACTGCTGAGGATGTCATGTACACCACGTGGCACTCCAATGTGTGTGTGTGTGTAGGCTATTGTGCTGGGCAGTGGTCGTCTTGGTAGAACAATAACCTTAATGGGCTGCGTGTGGCACGAGTTCCCTTAATAATAATAATAATAATAATAATAATAATAATAATAATAATAATAATAATAATAATAATAATAATAATAATGAATGACATGACAAAAGTTTCGTGTAGGCCGATCTCTCGCCCAGCGAAGGGAAGTAACTTCTCGTGGTATCGATTCTACGACGGTACTAGCCTCCACCCTAATTAAAATACGCAACTATCAGACAGTGCCAAGTTGTACAGATAGCGTGTAATTTACTCGGAAGCCTCTGATTCTATTTCCGGCTGATGCTAGAGGGCAGTTTTCTCCAATATCTTCACGTGGCATCAGAAAAGGCATCAACCCATACACCAAGGTTTCACCTATAACTTCAAGAAGCGCATCCAACCTTACCGCACCATTCAAAACCCAAAATGAGCCAGAGTATCCCCAACAATCCAGAAAATGTTTAACCGGAATAATTTGAAGCAGGTCTAATGTCCGACACATTTGCTGGATAGTTCTGAGGAACCTGGGTTCGATCCCCAGATTTATAGCTTGTCTACTTAATTTCTCCGTTCTCGGGGCTGGGTTTTTGTGTTTGCAATCAATACGCACCCCTCCATTTATTCACAACATACCGCATGAGCAAGCGCTGCAGAAACAGGCATTAGTTGAATATCTCCCTCAATATAGGCTTAGGTGAGAGAGGGTGTCCTGCCGTAAAATGGGCTAAGTCCATATATGTGCTACACAGATCGCATCCGCAACCCCTCAAGGGTGAAAGGAAAAGTGACAGAGAAATAAGTGTAATATGGTTTAAATGAAAACTCAGGAGAATATGCATTAAAACACCGTTAAGATATACGGTATTTTCATAATTAAAATTAAAACATCCGAATTCGATACCTAAATGCTCGTGATTTTTGGAACTTCATAAACTCCAATTAGCTTAGCCAACATGGCTTAAGATGGAGGTACTTGAGACATGTGCTTAACTTCCACTCTCCTTATGTCTATTACATTTAGTTAAAGACCGTTGCGTAATCGAGAGGCAATCACTGCAAACGACTTACGATGCTGCAATGTTCGATGCTGAGGAAACTGGAGCCTGTTAGTAGTAAATCTATTGTCCCGACCATGCATTTAACTCACATGAACAAAGAATATGGTGTAAAACAAGAGGGAGTATTAGATTTTAAACTTCTAATCTGTAAGCCAGCAGCTTTTTAGGTTGTATGAAACAGACTCCCACAATTATATTTGAGACCAATGAAAAATAACCACCAAAGGTGTATAGAGAGAGAAGAAACGTATTCATGAACCTTGGTGGCAATATTTATGTTATAAATATGACATCAATCACTGGGAGGTAACTGTTATTATGTTAGGAGCTAAAGGAACCATACCTAAAGGTACTTAGGAATTCCTGACAATATTTATGTTATAAATATGACATCAATCACTGGGAGGTAACTGTTATTATGTTAGGAGCTAAAGGAACCATACCTAAAGGTACTTAGGAATTCCTGACAATATTTATGTTATAAATATGACATCAATCACTGGGAGGTAACTGTTATTATGTTAGGAGCTAAAGGAACCATACCTAAAGGTACTTAGGAATTCCTGACAATATTTATGTTATAAATATGACATCAATCACTGGGAGGTAACTGTTATTATGTTAGGAGCTAAAGGAACCATACCTAAAGGTACTTAGGAATTCCTGACAATATTTATGTTATAAATATGACATCAATCACTGGGAGGTAACTGTTATTATGTTAGGAGCTAAAGGAACTATACCTAAAGGTACTTAGGAATTCCTGACAATATTTTAAATCGTCCGCCTCTGTAGTGTAGTAGTTAGTGTGATTAGCTGATACCCCCGAAGGCCCGGGTTTGATTCCCGGCTCTGCCACGAAATTTGAAACTCAGCCAGTCTCGAAGCAATTTTCGTGATTTTCCAGTTCTCCTTCAGGCATCTGGGATGGTACCTAACATAAGGCCACGGCCGCTTCCTTCCCTCTTCCTTGTCTACCCCTTCTAATCTTCCTATCCTCCGACAAGGTCCCTGTTCGGTATAGAAGGTGAGGCCGCCTGCGTGGGGTACTGGTCCTCCTTCCCGGTTGTATCTCCGACCAAACGTCTCACACTCTAGGACACTGTCCTTGAGACAGTAGGGGTGGGATACCTCACTGACTCCGGGGGGGGGGGGACCAACATGGAGGGTAAACGAATTAAATAAAAATATATATATATATGTAAATCAGCTTTGCAACATATATCCTCTACTATTTTAAAAACCTTTCTGACAATAATAAGAGCCATTTGTATTCGCTAATTTGAATTGTAATTTTAATACAAAATAAATAATACAACTGATAAGCATATCTTACCTGAAATGGGTTAAACTTGCATTCCATTCAGTTTGATTTATTTTTAATATTTCATTATCTGAATAAATAAAATTGTAGGGGTCCGCTGTCTGTAATTTCGTTTGTTTTGCCAATTTTTCAGATTTAGGTCAACTCAAGACCGTATCAGTGGTTTTTAGCTTTCGTGTCTGTTTGTCCGTCTGTCCGTCCGTTTGACCGTCTGTTCCACCATCACGGCGAAACGGCTGGTTAGATCTCGACGGAACTTCATATTTAGAGTATACGCATCCAGGAGAAGGCATAGATATGCATATGATTTTAAAATCACTGAATAGACTGGGGATTTATACTATGCTATTGGTTTTCTGTGAAATCCGTGGACTATATGTGAAACGTCTCTTCATATTAAACAAGTGTTGTTTTATACATAATTCCGCTTGGTCAATGGACACTCTTTCCTTTGGGGAAAAACTCCAAACTGTTCAAATGTATAACTTTTTGGCCCCGGAAAATATCGAAGTATGGAAGCAATTCCTACGACCCTCGTTTCCGGGTAACTGCGATCTAAACGGTAAGTCATTTCACAAAGCAAATCAGGCAATCGCCACTTTATTTGAAGAGATATTCAATTTTGGGCGTATGACTTATTGTCGCGTCTCGATTTGGTATACGCTAGCTAGAGCTTCATTTCTCGATTGTAATCAAATCTCTCCAATTCAATTGTGACTGGCATTAGGAAAAGTGGCCTGTCATTGTAACGAAAACTCTCCATTTCTATTGCGAATGGCAGTTGGCAAGTGAGCCTGCCGTTTTGCAATTTGATATAATCTCACACACAGCGTATACAGTCATTTTCGTAGAAATTCGTATGCAAGGTACATTTGCTAGTTTCCTAAAAACGGATTGTTCGTAAATATGACATTAGATGCTTTTAAGGATATATTAGTGGTTCAGTCTTTCGGGAATCCTTGATTATGGGGGGGCAGGGAGGTAATCATTGTTTCTTGTTTGTTATTCTTTAACTCTGCCAATCCTTGGCTGTGTTTGCATTGCTGTGATATTGGCATGCTCGAAGGTTTACTATCAGGTATTTGAAGAAATGTTAGTAGTTGCCAATTACTTCAATAACTGATCATTACGGTACTTAAATGATTGCAGTTAATAAGTACTATGATATTTTTGATTATATTATTACACCTGTAACGAGTTCAGCAAAGCGTTCCAATGTAACAAATGAAATTATCAGTAATAGCGTCTATCGATCGTCGCATGGGTAGCATGCAACAGGTCGTTGATTTCTCTGGAGTGGTATTTTCTCTGCCTATAAAAGTAGTGGAAAGTAATGTCCGGCTCCTTGGCTGAATGGTGAGAGCAGTGTCCTTCAGTTCATAAGACCATGGGTTCGATTCTCGGCTGCGTCGGGGATGTTTAATCTAAAATTGTTAATTCTCTTTGCCCGGGACTGGTATTTTGTGCCGTTCCCAACATCCTTGTAACTCTCACACACACACACACACACACACACACACACTAGTCATGCAAAACACGCTCGATGCTCGGTTCATATTTGGCGAGTATGGCCATGACCGAACTTCGCTTCTCAGAGGTGAGGCGAGCGATATACGCTCGAGCTTGCCCCTTGATACTCGCTCCTTCACGCGCTTTCTTTTTCGGGGGGGGGGGGAAGGCCCGAAGCCCGCTCCCCCCGCGTGACCATCGACTCAATCTACATGGCCTCCGACATACTATTAATTTCTAAGAAAAGAGATAGCAGGGAAGAGTGGGAAATGATACAAGGAGTATCGGCCGGTTTCCGAGTTAGACTCGCTACTACGTTTAGAGTTTGTGTTGGTAAGGTGGTGTTAAGGTGTGGTATTGAAGGGTCAGGGAAAAGCCACTTAGGCAGGAAAGATAAAGAGCCTACGTGTAAAACCTGACACCTTGCGATAGCACATGCAAGGATGTGGGCTGGAAAAGTCCAGAGGTTGTGTTAGTTAGGAATATGTGTCATGCAATCATAACCATTTCCTTGTCATTGTCTATTATTATGGGGATCAGTCCTTCTTGTCACTGCCGGATCGGCTCGGGTCCACTAGCGTCTGGTCTTTGGGCCACAGGTTCCTCCCATTGTCCAGCAGCTAGTGGTCCCTGGTGCCAAGTCTCCGTTTGGAGAAGGGGATAAGAGCCAAGCCTTGCGTGGTGCAAGGGGCTATCTTCTTCCGCCTGGCGATGTCCCTCTTATACGGTGCTGTTGAAGCACATTTGTCACTGCAGATCTGTAACTAAGCTAAGATTATCAATACACTATATATTGTGACCGTTCGTGGGACGCCTAACTCGGAGATGATAATAACTTTTATAATTTGCTCGACTAGAATTCAGGGGTTTACATGATCCTCCACTCAGGGCATGGCCCTTCGGAAAGGAAGCGGTCACATCCAATCAATAATTAGTCCGATAATAATCTAACATCAGTTTCAAGATAATAAGTTCACTAAAACTAAGCATAAATGAATATTTGCAATGAGAAATTGGAAGTATAATAATTTTAATAAAATGAAATAACTGACTACAATATATTGAACAACTGAATATGCAACGTAAAAATATTAACTTTGTGCATCACTACCGCACCGTATTAAAGAATCAAGTCCATTTTGAAAAATAATTGACAGTCATTTAGTTAAAATCACATCATTTACGCAACACTGACTCGATTGAATAAATATAAAGTAATATAACGGAAAATCAGCAATTTCAGTCTCAAATCGATCATCTTGTTTGTTCATTTCTGACGTATTACTAGACGAACCTGTCCTCCCTGCTCTACTTCTCTTATTACTTCATTATAATTACCTAACTAACTGTGTAATAACTTGAATTTTCTAACAGCGCATGATAAACACCGAAAATCCATCAAATACATAATAATATCAGTATTCCATAATCAACTAACTGCATGTCTCCATCCAACCAACGGCATCATGTGGCTGCACCTGAAATAAGGTACTATCTACTGACATGAATAAGAAACTATCAAATGCCAGACGATCTGCGTTGCATCGGCTCCATTCCATCCTGCTGAAAATACACCTACAGCGCTAACTTACTACATCTAGCAATACCACAAGTTGATCTACAGTACAGGTGACAATAATTTCACAATCTAATTGTCGTTCGAGTAGCTTGTCGAAGACCCTACTCGTATATTCGTAAATACATTCCGCTACCCATGTGATACCAAATTAAACTCATATCAGCTCGCATGTCTAACCAAACTCTTCGGAAAGCATTCAAACAACGCTACGAAACACGCTCATCTAATAAACACAAATATACGCGGCGGAAATACCTCTCAATACTATTATCCTAACCATTGGCCATCTCAAAGAATTAAATTACTACCGCAATTCACCACTAAATAAAACATCCTCTGCTTATACCGTCAACTATACCTTTAGATGACCCTACCTATTTTACGCTACACAATGTCCACCACATAATGAGAAATCATCATTCCCTACATAAATGAGCTAAATATCTTTGAAGAGCTTCACTATTATTCATACAACCATCACTGAGTCGATCCGCTAAACATATCACAACACTCCGCGGAATTATACATTATCATAGGATCACCACATCAAATATTTCACACATCAGCACATCAAGACTTACCTGTGGCATTCAAGATCACACACGCCTTATAGCTGTTCCACTAACACGGAAAAACAACGCAGGAAAGATCGCCTAACCCTAATATTCACCAACGGAAAACGATATTCTAATATACGTAGTAGAAATACAGGACGTTACCAACACCGTTAGCACGTTAGAACATTCAAGTCATTTTACTTTATATCACCTGTGTGACATTAAAAAGAAATAAATCTACTTCTACTATAAGCATCTACAAGTAAACAAGAAGGGCAAGGTTCGACTACTCATCTGACTTCTTCGCTTCTCCATAGGTATTGGTCGTCAGGTTATTTTTTCAGCCATCTCATTCATTTCGGCAGAGTGTGGATCCACCAGGATCCTACTGGTTTACTCGGACATCTCTTCTATATGAACTTCCTTATTCAGAAATATAGACAACATCTTGAGTTCAACCTGAAACTTGAACAGCATGGTTAGATCGAATTCGTACAGATTTTTTTTTTAAATCCACTGTTATAGATTAATACTGGCCTGTGTAAATTTTATATCACTCAATGCTATACTTAGTTTGTTAACGTATTTAGGCCTCAACTTCTTAAATTTTATGAGCTTCAATTCGCATATAAGGGCTGAGCTCTCTACTGCTTCACAATCCTATTTGTACCATTCAAGAATTGACATTTTAAAACAAAATCAAACTTCATTATTTCAATAAAAAACGAGGCTGCTTTTCATAAACTACATGACTACGATCCTGACTGCTTTACATCTGACTTTGACATTGAGGAAACGTTATCTTAGAGATTCACAAAGGAATGCAGACTACCATTGTTTATTCTTCTCCACCTGAAATACGTCATACCACACGCCTGTTAGATAATTAACTGTATATAATTCCGGCTCAATCCATGGCCCCCTTGACGTCTGTTATACTAGATGTGATGTCTGGCCTATTTTCTTCTCAGCTGTTACTGCAAATATTTATTGATACCCGCTTGTGACTACACGGTTTTTCACGCGGTCCGATGTGTACCACGGGGTTCCGAGCTTGATCTATCGATTCTCATCCATAAGATCCAGTATCAATTCGCGAGTTGTGTCGGCTCATATCTTACGAATATATAAATTCGCCGCACATCAACAGTTTATTTTACCACCATGCCGTCCACATGCATTTATCATTCCTATGACCTTCAATGACTCCCTGACATGTAATTGCACGTCATTGGAAGGTCATATTCCCCCCTTACTTGGAGTAGAAATTTTGAACATAGGGAGAAATTTCTTATCATGTGATTCTGAATAACCAAATTCCTTTTTCTTTTTCTTCTAATGTTACCAAATTCTAACTTCATGACCGAACAACTCGCACTTATCTTCCAGATCAGAACTCATCCATTCTTCTATTGACTCGTCACCCTTATCTTAGCGGTATCCATTGCCAAACTTAACAGGTGTCTTCCTTTCCGTCCATAGGATTGTCTTCACTCAGTTCGTCGTACGTCGTACCATCTTCAAAAACGAGATTAGTTTCCTCTTCTTCTCTGGTGATAGGAAAGTAATATTGACGCAAATTGGCAGAATTGTATATTGACATGTTCTTTGAGTCCATACTTTGAATCCTATAGGCATTATTGCCTAAATCTTCTACGATCTTAAATGGTCCAATGTATAGGTGGGCAAACTTCGAGAAAAATCTTGCTTTGGGATCGGAAACAGCAGGCTTTTTAATTAAAACATAGGTCCCAATCTCCAATGGTTTCCGGAACTTCCTATATCTCATTTTCTTCGCTCTTTTCTCCGCTTGTTTTACCATGCGTAACTTTGCTCGTCGAACGTTATCTTCAACTTCAGGCACTTCCTCTACAGGTCTTGGGATAATATCATTCCAAGGACGCCGAGGATGATGATTTAGATGAAGTATGCTGGGAATGTTGTCAATTGACTCATGCCAAGTATTATTCATTCATTCTGCGATCGTTGGTAAGTATGTCGCCCATGCCCAATGACGTTCCGGGCAGAAAATTCTGCAGTGCTTGGAGATTTCCCGCATAATCCTCTCTGCAGCGTTCGACTCTGGATGCCTAATCGAACTAAACCTGTGTTGAATGTTCATCCTTGCAAGCGCCTCAGCAAACTCTTTAGATGTAAATTGAGTCCCGTGATCAGTGATTACTCAACTAGGCTTTCCCATTTCCGTATAACCTGTCTTTCTAACGCTCTGATGATGGATTTCGAGTTAGCCTTCCTGATTGGTTGTAACGATACAAACTTCGACATGAGATCTAGGGTCACCAAGATGAACCGGTTACCTCGTTTACTGACTGGTAACACACCATATAAATCCATTGCGAAAATTTCTCTGGGGTTATCTGGTATTATAGGAATTGGCTGTTGGTACAATAATATTGAGCTGTGCTTCACACGCTGACAGATGTCACATGTTCTAATTATTTTCCTAACATGTCTTCTCAATCCAACCCACGTGAACGTCTCACCAATTGTAGCTGTCAATTTATCAACTCCACCGTGAGCAATCATACGGTGTACGTACCATATTAATTTGCATCTCAGTTTATGCGGGACGACTACCCTTAATTTCTTCTTCTCCTTATCTATAAATTTATATAGCAAATTGTTATTGTAGACGTACTCAGCCGTTAGCGCATTCACTCCGTGATTATCTGGCCTATCATCGACTCTTTGACACTCTTCAATTATTGACCTTAAACATCGGTCATTCATCTGCAACTCTGATAAACGTTTCAGATCTTCGAGGCATTCCTCGTCCTCAGCTGTTATTTCTATGACATTCATTTCTCGTACACCTTCCGGAGGATTCCTGCTCAAACTATCGGCTAATACATTTGACTTCCCAGGGCAATACTCTATTTGAAGGTCAAATTGTTGTGCATATAATGCCCATCTAGAGACCCTTTCACTAGATAAAGATGATTTTAGTACAAACGTCAGAGCCTTATGATCAGTTTTCAGAATGATTGGGTACCCATAAATAATCTTCTTCCATGATTGTAAAGCATAAATGATTGCTAACATCTCTAATTCTGTCGTGGTGTATTTTGTCTCATGGGAGCGCAGCTTCCGACTCACGAATGCTAGGTATGTCTTCTCACTATTCCCGCCTTCATCTTCCTGGAATAAAGCTGCTCCCACTCCAACAAGCGATGCATCCGACTGAATAATAAATTTTAGATTAAAGTTTGGGTAACCAAGCTTGATGCTGTTGATCATTAACTCCTTCGTCTTGAGAAAAGCATCGTTATGACGTTCGCCCCAGTGCCATCGATTATTGGTCTTTAATAGATCCTGAAGTGGCGCTACAACATCGGTATACCCTGGACAGTGGTTCGCAAAGAAATTCGTCAAGCCTAGGAACTGTCGGACGTGTTTGATTCTTTTAGGTACAGGGAAATTACTGATAGTCTGAATTTTCAAAGGGTTTGGTTTTACCCCAGTTCCATCGATCACATGTCCCACAAATATAATTTCCGGCTGACAGAACTTAGACTTATTCCTATTAATTTTAAAGCCTGCTTCGTTCAGGTTGACCAGCAACCGTTCTAATTTCCTTACATGTTCTTCGAAAGTCGCTGTCGCAAGGACAATGTCATCCACGTACATGGTGATAAATTCCTTAACATCAGGGTCCAAGTTCCTGTCCAAGGCTCGTATGAGAGCGGCCCCTGAATTACGGATACCAAATGGGAGTCTTTCGAACACATATGCCTGATTATCGAATAAGAAACCAGTGAACAATTTCGATTTCCCTTCCAGAACGATGTGGTAATACGACGACGTCAGATCTAATATCGTGAAGTACTTCATTCCCTTGAATCTCTTAATGATCTCCTTAATCAGTGGTGCCTTGTCATACTCTGGTATGATCCTCAAGTTTAACTGTCGTGCATCCATACAAACGCGAATCGAACCGTTGTTCTTCCTCACTATCACTAATGGGCTACAGTAAGATGAATGCATTTTCGAGATGATTCCATTCTCGATCATTTCTTGAATAACCTTCCTTGCTTCCGGCATATATTTGTCAGGCACCGGGTATGGTTTCGTTTTGAAAGGTCTCCAATCGTTTACCAATATTTTATATTCGAAATTCTTAATTGCACCAGGCTGTTTCTTAAAAGCGCTGTCATATTTCTTCAATAGGCTTGTTATTACTTCCTTCTGTCCAGCCGTACCTCCAATTCCTTCTTCAGTCGTAGTTTCTCGCAGGTCTTCTGAGTCATATTTCTCCATGATTTCCTCTGCTAACTGCATTACCTTTTCGGCCGAAGTGTTCATGGTTTTATGTAATTCACATACCCTTTTATTTTCAATTCTAGCAGTAACATGCGTTCGTTCCTCGTTATTGTGTCTGATCCGAATCTCCTCTCTGTTCAAATCGATAACGATGTTGTTTTCTCTTATAAAGTCTGAGCCTATTATTACATTGTGTTGGATTTTATCCATTACCAAGAACGGATGTTCAAATGTGACCTTCCAATCTCCACCGGTAGAAAGGTTTGCACCTTACAACTGGCAACTTTGTCGGGTATGATCCCTCTTATCTTTACATTGGCCACCGGTATGACAGGAATTTGTGCTCTGCCTTGAAGTTCCGTGAAAAATACCCTTGAAATAATGCTAATGCTGGCGCCTGTATCTAATAAAGAGTATACTCTGACGCCCAACATTGCTACCCAGATGATAGGAAGTCCTCTTTTTATTTCAACTTCGCCCAACTGGCGGTCTTCTAATAACTCTTCGGGCTCGAATTCCCAAGACTCTATATTGCTGATAATCCATTCTCGTTGCCTATTCAGCTGTTCATCAAGACTATCTTATCTTCTTCAAATTCTAAATTGTCGTCGTTTTTTTTCACCCCGTTCCTCTCTTTGGGATTATCCTCAAACGGAATTGCACCAGGATTGAGCGTTCTACTTAAAGCATCATTCCTTTGCTGTTGCTGGTATTGGAAACTTGTCGCGCCTACACAGTTCGCATTCATTTCCTGGTTCCTAATTGCTTCCTCCCAACGCTTTGCTTCTTGTTGGTGTTTCAATTCTTCCAGGTATTTCCTTTTTTCCTGATCGACGTCTCCATTTCTATCTTCACTCCTCTGTCCTGGTCTTCCTTGGCTTCTGTTTCTCCGGAATGGCCATCTATCCCGATGATAGTTCCAGCGTGCCGTTCTCCTAAATCGCGAGTACCTTCCATTGTTATTCTGAGGCGACGTCCATTCTCTATGTTGCTGGTTACTATCTTGGTTATCATATCTCTCTTGCTTCCACCTATTCGCAAAATGGCATTGATTATTTCCTCGACAGTCTTCTCGTTCCACTGGTGTAGCGACATTCACCGATGGCTCTACGTGTTTTATTATTCGGTTTCCAACCTGCGTATTCGTACTGTCAAGTTGTCTCAGTACTGCTTCAGCATGTACTGCAGATTGTACATTTGCTGCAGTTAACAACCGCTGAACGTCAGGCGGAAATTGTTTAATTATAGCTCGTACCATTTCTAGTTCTGTCGGCGGTGAATCTAACTCTTTTAGACGGTGGAATTGCATAGTAAAGTAATCTGAAAAGCAGCTTGGTCCACCGAGAGAGTATTTTTTTGAGTATAGCTCCAACCTAACATTCTGTTGAGCATCAATTCCCCAAAATCTCTCTAAAAACGCCTGTTTAAACCCGGTATAATCCTCGAAAACATATCTGAACGCCTTAAACCATATCAGCGGCGCTCCGTCCAGGTGACGTTCTACCGCTTTGAGTTGTCTTCCAGGCATTATCTTCGCCTCACGGAAATACTCTTCAATTTCTCAGATAAATCCTCGAGGAGTCATTCCAGACTTAATGTTCCCAGTGAACTTCTTCGGTCTATCCTCATTAGTGCGAATCACATTAATTATCTGGGTACCATTCCCGGTATGCATGACGCTGTTCTCGCTACCATCAGTATTGCATACTGGAATCTCAAATTGGCAATCTATTTCTGTCTTCCTTTCGTTATCCGTTGACGATGATTTCTCTAAAGTGGTCAGTACAAGCCTCTTCGTCGTTTCGCTGTCAATTTTCATGCTTTGAATGTCCTTTTGTACGTTCTCAAGCTCATCGTTCAATTTCTTTATTTGCTGACCAGTCAGTGTTCGGTTTTTATCTGACTCGTCGATGATCAACTGGAACTTGCTACTGATGTCTTCTTTTGCTGTTTTCATCTCCTCATGAACACCTCTGTTGACTTCATCAACATCTTCAGATATCTTTTTGAACTTGTCTTCCCAGCTGGTGCTCGATTCAACGATCTTTCCTTGTATAATTGCTACTTCCTCCTTTAACTCATTTAGATCGCGGTCAACCTGTACTTGTATATCGTTCACGTTCACCTTCAGCTCGGCCTTAAGTTCGGCGAACATTTCATTGATTTCTTTCCTGTTTTCGTTTATGACCGTTGTAACTTCATTCCTTAAATTCCTCATGTCCTCTTGCATGTCAGCCTGTATTTCGGACATTCGCGACCCCAGTGCTAGCATTTCTTCTTGCATTACCTTCGAATTCTGCTGGACTATTTCAGCAACGATCCGTTGGTTCTCCCTGATTTCTCTGTTGGTCGCCTCCTGCCTTTCCTGGTTCTCTTTCCTCATCTCCATTGCCATTGTTTCCTGTGCTTCTCTTATTTCTTTTGCCGTTGTCTCTTGCAATTCTCTCATTTCTTTCGCCATTGTCTCTTGCAATTCTCTCATTTCTTTCGCCGTTGTCTCTTGCAATTCTCTCGTTTCTTTCGCCGATGTCTCTTGCAATTCTCTCATTTCTTTCGCCGATGTTTCTTGCGATTCTCTCATTTCTTTTAGAGCGATTTCCTGTGATTCTTGCGCTTTCGTTACCCTTCCTGCCAGTTCTTCTAACAGTGCCTTCACTTGTGCCAACGACGCCATTATTAATGTTATGGTAATCGAACAGTAAATGTCTTTATTCTCCTACCGTTCCTCAAATGTCACCTACCTAACTCTACTCGCTATCCGCTAAGTATATCAGTTGACTATTTAGGCCCTGATGGATCCGAACCCGTACCGAAATGACTGATAGCTACCGCAATAAACATGAATGAACAAACAATCTGATCTTTGATTAACCGACACAACCTTCCAATTTCTCATTTGCCTAACTGAACCTTTGCTATCATATCCCGTTGCTTCCTTTTCAGGCCCCGCTGTTGGGTAGCCAAAAACTATAAATATACCCTATGTGACCGTTCGTGGGACGCCTAACTCGGAGATGATAATAAATTTTATAATTTGCTCGACTAGAATTCAGGGGTTTACATGATCCTCCACTCAGGGCATGGCCCTTCGGAAAGGAAGCGGTCACATCCAATCAATAATAATAATCTAACATCAGTTTCAAGATAATAAGTTCACTAAAACTAAGCATAAATGAATATTTGCAATGAGAAATTGGAAGTATAATAATTTTAATAAAATGAAATAACTGACTACAATATATTGAACAACTGAATATGCAACGTAAAAATATTAACTTTGTGCATCACTACCGCACCGTATTAAAGAATCAAGTCCATTTTGAAAAATAATTGACAGTCATTTAGTTAAAATCACATCATTTACGCAACACTGACTCGATTGAATAAATATAAAGTAATATAACGGAAAATCAGCAATTTCAGTCTCAAATCGATCATCTTGTTTGTTCATTTCTGACGTATTACTAGACGAACCTGTCCTCCCTGCTCTACTTCTCTTATTACTTCATTATAATTACCTAACTAACTGAGTAATAACTTGAATTTTCTAACAGCGCATGATAAACACCGAAAATCCATCAAATACATAATAATATCAGTATTCCATAATCAACTAACTGCATGTCTCCATCCAACCAACGGCATCATGTGGCTGCACCTGAAATAAGGTACTATCTACTGACATGAATAAGAAACTATCAAATGCCAGACGATCTGCGTTGCATCGGCTCCATTCCATCCTGCTGAAAATACACCTACAGCGCTAACTTACTACATCTAGCAATACCACAAGTTGATCTACAGTACAGGTGACAATAATTTCACAATCTAATTGTCGTTCGAGTAGCTTGTCGAAGACCCTACTCGTATATTCGTAAATACATTCCGCTACCCATGTGATACCAAATTAAACTCATATCAGCTCGCATGTCTAACCAAACTCTTCGGAAAGCATTCAAACAACGCTACGAAACACGCTCATCTAATAAACACAAATATACGCGGCGGAAATACCTCTCAATACTATTATCCTAACCATTGGCCATCTCAAAGAATTAAATTACTACCGCAATTCACCACTAAATAAAACATCCTCTGCTTATACCGTCAACTATACCTTTAGATGACCCTACCTATTTTACGCTACACAATGTCCACCACATAATGAGAAATCATCATTCCCTACATAAATGAGCTAAATATCTTTGAAGAGCTTCACTATTATTCATACAACCATCACTGAGTCGATCCGCTAAACATATCACAACACTCCGCGGAATTATACATTATCATAGGATCACCACATCAAATATTTCACACATCAGCACATCAAGACTTACCTGTGGCATTCAAGATCACACACGCCTTATAGCTGTTCCACTAACACGGAAAAACAACGCAGGAAAGATCGCCTAACCCTAATATTCACCAACGGAAAACGATATTCTAATATACGTAGTAGAAATACAGGACGTTACCAACACCGTTAGCACGTTAGAACATTCAAGTCATTTTACTTTATATCACCTGTGTGACATTAAAAAGAAATAAATCTACTTCTACTATAAGCATCTACAAGTAAACAAGAAGGGCAAGGTTCGACTACTCATCTGACTTCTTCGCTTCTCCATAGGTATTGGTCGTCAGGTTATTTTTTCAGCCATCTCATTCATTTCGGCAGAGTGTGGATCCACCAGGATCCTACTGGTTTACTCGGACATCTCTTCTATATGAACTTCCTTATTCAGAAATATAGACAACATCTTGAGTTCAACCTGAAACTTGAACAGCATGGTTAGATCGAATTCGTACAGATTTTTTTTAATCCACTGTTATAGATTAATACTGGCCTGTGTAAATTTTATATCACTCAATGCTATACTTAGTTTGTTAACGTATTTAGGCCTCAACTTCTTAAATTTTATGAGCTTCAATTCGCATATAAGGGCTGAGCTCTCTACTGCTTCACAATCCTATTTGTACCATTCAAGAATTGACATTTTAAAACAAAATCAAACTTCATTATTTCAATAAAAAACGAGGCTGCTTTTCATAAACTACATGACTACGATCCTGACTGCTTTACATCTGACTTTGACATTGAGGAAACGTTATCTTAGAGATTCACAAAGGAATGCAGACTACCATTGTTTATTCTTCTCCACCTGAAATACGTCATACCACACGCCTGTTAGATAATTAACTGTATATAATTCCGGCTCAATCCATGGCCCCCTTGACGTCTGTTATACTAGATGTGATGTCTGGCCTATTTTCTTCTCTGCTGTTACTGCAAATATTTATTGATACCCGCTTGTGACTACACGGTTTTTCACGCGGTCCGATGTGTACCACGGGTTTCCGAGCTTGATCTATCGATTCTCATCCATAAGATCCAGTATCAATTCGCGAGTTGTGTCGGCTCATATCTTACGAATATATAAATTCGCCGCACATCAACAGTTTATTTTACCACCATGCCGTCCACATGCATTTATCATTCCTATGACCTTCAATGACTCCCTGTCATGTAATTGCACGTCATTGGAAGGTCATAATATACAGATGCGTTGGAGTGTCGGCTTGCTTGCCTGCTCTTATGTCCAGGGTTTTACCTATGAAAAGAGTGAAATAACAAGTAACTTTCTATATTAGTACTGCTGTCTTCGTTATAGGGCGCGGGCTGGTTTTCCGCTCCTGTGTTTCGGTCGGGGGGCGGGGGTGGATTGATTCGTCCTTGGCCGTCTGGCTTCGTTGCCGTCGTCTTCTTGCGTTGTGTTTCTTATCAATCCTTCCTCGCCTGGGTCCCTGGGGATAAAGACAGCTGTAACAAAGGAACATATATACATACTGTAGATACATGGTGTCTGCAGTGTAGTGTTTATTGTGTGGTGTGTAGGTGTCAGCTTAGTGGGGGGGGGGGGCTGGCGGCTATCGGCCTCTCGCCACCTAACCCTGTGGCTGAACAGAATGTGTTTCGGTGTGGGGTACTTGGTGTAGATATCAACGTCGTAGCGTCCTATCCCACTTATTAGTGGGTTGATCTTGTTACCCCCATGACTTGGTGTACATTCTTAGTGTTTGTTTGCGTATGTTGTGCCTTATCGAGCTGACTTTCGCAATAGCGCGTAGGTGGCGTATTGGTGTGTCGAAAGGGAGTCTGGCCGCTGCTCGTATGCATTTATTTTGTATTAGTTCCAGCTTATTCAAGTTCGTCATTGCAGTGTATCCCCACGCAGGGGCTGCATACATGATTATTGGCCTAATTAAGGCCTTGTACATGTTTATAGCTACGCGCGTGTTTATACTGAACTTCTCATTCAGTATTGGGTATAGCTGGCTGAGTTTAACGTGTGATTTTCTCTGGATGTCTTTGATATGGTAGAACATGGTAAGCTTTCTATGTAGGACTTCTTTCTCTTTCTTTATTCGTGTCAGAAGTATCAACTTATAGATATTTAACAAAAAGCAACATCTACATTTCTACTATACAAATATACAAGTCTATTATACAATCACAGATAGAGCAACAATATTCAAGAGCTAGATGATGCTTGCCCAGTATTGGGCGACGTCAATAGCGTTGGGGGAGGCTACTCCTAGGTATTTGGCTTTGTCGTGCCATGCTATTTCCTAGTTAAACAGCTTTAGTGGTTTAATGTGGACTGGTCTGTGCATGCGTCTGTTCTTTCTAGTGAACAGCACGGCTTAGCACTTGTCGACATTGACCTTAATGCGCCATTTTGTTAGCCATGGCTCGAGAGTTCCTAGTGCTACTTGTAGCCTCTTCCGAGTGCACGCTAATTGTGGGTGCTGGACTGTGATAGCAGTGTCATCTGCGTAGAGGTGTGTGGTAGTAAGTTCCGCAGTTGGCATGTCATTTGTATATAGGATGAAGAGGATTGGTCCAATAAGGGACACTTGGGCTACGCCCGCCCTAATCCTTCGGGTGCTTGACAGCGTGATGTGTACGTCCACTTGGATCTCTCGGCCCTCCAGATAGGATTTTATTAGTCTTATATAGCTTGGGTGGAATTCGAGGTATATTATTTTTGATAGTAGGCCTTCGTGCCACACTTTGTCGAATGCTTTCTGGATATCAAGGAAAACCGAACCCGTGTCCCTTCGTTTATTGAAACGTATGGTAGCTTGTTCTATGAATCGCGTGAGTAGTTGTGGGGCAGAATGCCCGTTCCTGAAGCCAAATTTCTCATTGCGAATTATTCCTTTTTCCTTGATATGCCCTATTAACCTTTTCAGTAGTATACATCACTGAGGGCGTCCAGAAGGCTGATGGGTCTGTAGTTGTTTGGATCTGACTTATCGTTGCCTGGTTTTCCAAATACGAGTATCCTAGCCCTTTTCCATTGTTCAGGGTAGTCCTGGAGCCTGAACATTGCAGTGAAGATCCTGGTGAATAGTGTAAGGGTTTTGTGGGTTAGTTTCTTTATTATAATATTTCGGATCTCGTCTGGGCCAGGCGCCTTCTTGGGATTACAATGACCTATAATCCACTTAATTTCGTGTATATTTGTCCTCTTGACCTCCGGCTTAGGTGCGTTTTCGAGGAACTCTGTTACCTCTGCCTCAGTTTGCCTGCTGAAGGCAGGATTAGATGGTATTTCGTTCGGAGTGAATGCCGCCTCGATCGAGTCCGCTATGACTTCCGCTTTATCACGGTTCTCGTATACCGGGCCGTTAGGTCCCTTAATAGTAGGGATGCTCTGAGTTTCTGGTGTTTGCGTCGAACAGACGGAGTTTATTGTTCCATTCTCGCGACGTGTATCCCTGTAGTTTTGTTTGTATTTCTGTGTTAAGTTAATTTTTCATAACGCGGTCGTAGCCTCTATGGTGTCGTGCCCAGTTGCGTCTGTGGCTGTTGCGCTTACGTATTAATTCCTTAATATGGGCTAGAATTTCGAAATTAGGGTATTCTTTGTGTTTGTTTACTGGTATGTTCGCTGCTGCGGCTGCCTGAATTGCTTCTACTAAGGTGTTGACTGCTTCGTCGATTTAGGCTGTGCTGTTTAATAGCATGCCCTCGCATCCCTGTAGAAGTGAGTCTAGTTTGTGTTCGAATTTACCCCATTTAGCTGCTTTATAGTTGAGCCGGCGCTTGGGGTTGTTCTCATATTTCTCTGGATTCGCATTTAGTGTAAATATCACTGGTTGGTGCCTCTACCCAGGGCTATATCCAGAATGTCGGAGGTCTGTCCACTAGGTGCTAGGAACGTGGGCTCGCTGGGGGCTGTTGCCACATAGTCCTGGGATAGCATGTGGTTATACAGCCTTGTGCCTGCTTGGTTAGGGCACAGCCTGCCCCAGCTGGCATGTTTCGAATGTAGATCTCCTAGTATCGTGTTTGATTTAGCCTTAGTACTGCTTCTATGTCTTGTGTGTTTAGGCTTTTCGGTATGGAGTATGTCGCTATGACATTTATGAGTGTTCCTTGCACTGGCATGGCAATTCCGCATGCCTCCATTTCGACCAACTCTGGTATGTCGATCTCCATATGTTTGATGTCCTTTCTTACCAGAACTGCCACTCCTCCAACTCCGTTAGCCTTATCGCTTCTGTGTTTTTTGTAGCCTCTTATGCTGAACTTCTTCGCCGGTGGGAGGAAAGTTTGTGTTAGGAGTGCTACATGTATAGTGTTCGCGGTTAGGAAGGGTTCGAGTTCGTATTTTCTTGTTCTTATACCCTGGCAGTTCCATATTAGTACTCGAAGCCCTTGTGTGTTGTTGTGGTTATTAATATTATTATTATTATTATTATTATTATTATTATTATTATTATTATTATTATTATTATCATAATTATTATTATCCTCGTTGGGTTGTTCCGCCATCTTGGGTTAGGAGTTCGTAGATCATATTCGCCAGGTCCCTCAGCCAGGGAAACGGCAGCAAGTTGGCTATCATAACTAGAGAGGTTATGATTGCAGTGAGGTTCAAGTTCGGGAAGATGGTTTTCAGGATTTCTTCTATCATTTCCTTGAACGTTCTCCCCGCCGTGTTACCCTCAGGCTGCTGTGCCGGGTTCAGTGATTCATGTGTATGTGGTGAGAAGGGACGCGTTGGTGTTTCGCGGGGGGCGGGCGTTCGGGGGGGGGGGGGGGTGCGGATGCCGTTTTGCTAGTGGCAGGTTCCCTGCGGGGGTTGAAGCTGGCCTGTGGCGGGCCCTGTGGCAGCTCGGGGAGAGCTTGCGTGGGCTTAACCTGCCTTTTGCTTTTTGTCTGGGGCTGGGCTGTCTTTCTATTAGGGTTGGAGGTCTTGCCTTGGACGGTGGTAGGGGCTGGTTGGGCTGAGAGCCCAGGGTTGTATTCACCATCCGTCCGTGTTGGTTTAAAATTGAAAATGCCTCCGCCTGGTGGGCCTTGTTTGCCTGAAGGGCCTTGTCTTTGGCCCTTTGTGTCTGAAGGGCCTGCGGGACCTGAAGGGTCCTTTTCGCCTGAGGGGCCTGATTTCTTATTGCGTGAGGCGCCTGTGCCTGAGGGGTCTGCTTGGGCTTTAGGGTCGCCACGCTTGTCACCCTTTGGCTCTTTGCCTTGATAGGTGGCTTCGAAATCCCTACGGCTGGGACAGTCCTTAAAATTAGCCGCGTGTTCCCCCCCCCCCCCACCGCAGTTAGGGCACTTGGAGTACGCGGGGTCGCTGCCGTGGGGGCAGTCGCGGGACAAGCGGCGCATCTGCGGCATCTGGGCTCCAGTCGGCAGGCCGCCCCTGGATGGCCATGCCTCTGACACACTCCACATTGGGGGCCAGTGGCTGGGGGGCGGTACAGCTCGACTGACACCAGCATATTCGCCAGCATCCGCATCCTCCGCACATTGTCCGCTCCTGGGGTTTCCGCCATGGCAACTATACTGCTAACAATAAGAGTTGGCGTCTGACATTTCTTAGAGGGGGATCCGTTTACTGCCTGCCGAGGCGGAATAAAGGGAGTGGCTGTGTGGTTACCATGGAAACGAGGGTGGGGCGACTGCGGTTGCCATGGAGATAACACTTCAGGGCAGCTCGTCTTGCTGGGAGTTGCCAAACCTGTCATTGTCACTGATAAGAACCTGATTGTTTGTATAAGAGTATCGCAAATGGGACGACACCGCCTGGCCAGGTAGTCTACAACAGATCACAGCGGTCAGAATGAAGGAGGGAACAAGTGAGCCGGAAGCGAGGGGTAAGAGTATGTAGAAAGGAATGCTGGAATGTGGCAACATCGTGAAATGGCACGTGCAGTGCTCCTCCCTCCAACCTTACCTGTCAGACGCCAACTCTTATTATTAGCAGTATAGGAATAGGTTGCCTTTGGCTGGCCTATTCCCTGTTCTCATCCGCACCACGGAGAATGCGGGGATATCCTGCGCTTTCATTGCAAGCTGGATTTCGTCTGCATTACTTCCGTTTATGGGGGTCCTCACTACGAATCGCTTCATAGTGCTGTTGGGCAATACTTTTACAAAATTAATACTCAGCCCTTTTAGCACTCCGATAGCAATTCCATAGCACTCAAAGCTCGTCATGTGCAGGCGGATCGCTTCGTGTGCGTCTACTCTCGGCCTAGAGAAGTAATAATTTCTCTGCTCATGCGGTAGCTTTTTGAGGAGCTCCATTTCGAATGTCTTCGTGTTCTTGGTGTAGACCGTAATGGGTGGGGGGCTGACCCCTTACGGGTGATTGGTTTTGTTTGTTGTGGTGGTTGAGGTGGGCTCTGCCGAGTCTGCCTCTTGTGTGTGGTGTGTTGTGGCTGGGTTGAGCCGATAGATGTTTCGGTGCTACTATGGTTGTTTCTCATTGCTTTCCTCACCGACCCAGCCGGTACTGTTCTATATCAGGTCAAACCCAGTGTCCCTACAAGGATCGCGTTTTCATCATTTATCACGGGACTGTTTGCAGAGGGAATTGTGTTACTAGCGTCGCTCATACCTTTGTTAATCTCACGTTGTCAAAGTCCAGAATCAGACTGAAAACAGATAAATGAAAGCAACAAACTTTATGTAGCCCATACTAGAAGACATGTGCACTGTATCATCTGAAGATGTACGGGGGGAAGAAATAATTTTACATACCGTATTTAATATTATTTGTATTTACCTTTTAACTAAGAAAGATGCCTCGTAACATTCACGAATGTTACATTCTCCAACATATTCTTGAATATTAAATTATTAAACTGATTTATTCCAGATTATTAGGTCTATGAAGTGTATAGTTTGTCAGTATACATGTCTAAAGAACAATATTATCTGTTTACAGTTCATCAGAACTATGTTGGTACGGATGGCGATAAGAATCCCTTTTTTCTGTCCGTGGTGCTCACCGATGCCAACAACCAATGTGTCCCGCAATACCGAGCGATCCTCTGGAAGAAGACGGTAAGTTTAAAACCAAACATCATATAGAGGCTGCATTTCTTTCTGAAACATTCCGTAGTTCTCTACTTCAACCATCCTATTTGATGTAAGTGTCTCTTATTTTCGTTGGTTTTTAACTTCCTTTCTCTGTTTCTATGCTCCTATCACCGCTGCCTTAGTTTGCACCGGTTTTCAACAAATATTTTGGCCTTCTTCACGGCTAATAATTTTTTGCACCTTGGATTTTCTTTTCCTCTGCTGCCTTTTGTACGGAGTCTGTAAGTGTGCCTCTGCAATCAAATTGTACATAATCAATTAGCTCAATCTTTCCCATACTTTCACATGTATTAAAAATGAACCACATTTCCCTTTGCGAAAATCAAACGATCATAAATATGTCTCTCGGTCATGGCCATCCATCTGGACTTCACCTCACAGCCTGCACGGTTGCTAAGCTACACTTCCGTCACGCGTTTTGTGACGGGAGTTTCGGAATGTAAATTTTCAGATGAACGCCACTCTTAAGACACGTTTGTGTCAAAATCTAGAAGTATTAACTACTAACCAAATCAATGAACTATATCTTTAACAAATATGTGAGATTTGATCAAAAAAATTATGTTTGTTTATTTCAGGGGGCGCAGAAGATTTCTCTCACTTACTCCGCAAACAAACCGATGACTGTCAAGCAGATTATAAGGTGAGTATAATCTGCGAAGAACGTAATTTAAGGCGGTAGAATAATTCCATTAGATACTAAGTGGAAGAAAAATACCAGTATCTACCTCCTCTTTCTCTTGTAAGTAATAGAATAGAATACTCCCATTTTTTCAGATCACTTGGAACTGGAGAGAGAACATTCGTTTATTGCAATCATTAAATTCCATACATGCATTACATTCTCCTTCCTACAATTATTTGACTATTACTACAATAAATATTATTTATTTTTTCCTAGACGTTAACAATGTTATATAGTCTAGGACAACATGTATCTTCCCCTTCTTAAGCTCTTTTAGTGCTTCCTTTTGTGACACAAATCTTATGGAGTTATCTTACAATTACAACATACATTATGACTTAACTGAATGAGTGAATGACTACATGAATTAGTGAATGGATGATTTCGTGACTGAATTGTAGTCGTGCATGAAAACACTCTTCTCCACACAGTCACGGATAGCCACTAACTGGGGATAGTTGAATGAGTGATTGATTGAGTCAGTGAACGATTTGATGGACTTTATTGAACATTCCATTATGATTGAATGAAATACTGACTGCCTAAATGACTGAAAGCATGGATTAATGACTGAGTGCATGAATGAATGGACTGGATTCCAAGTCCTCTCTCGCAGTCACGGATAACCACCAGTTGGTGGTGGTTATTGCAAGTATCCTTGCCCTATCGTATTGAGAATTAATGCATAATTTACGGTTCCAAAATAGTCTATGAACTGATTTAACTTTTCATGTAAGTTGTATTACGTACGACTAATTGAACATAAATTTCTGAGCCTAGAAGAGAATCAAGAGCTCACAGCGCAAAGGAATAGTAAAGTATACTTAATAAGATCACATTTGATAACATCCAGATTTTCTGAGTAAAGAAGATATTTATAAAACTAACAGTGAACATCTGAAGGGTTACTTGTGGTCTATTTTATAAAGCGTGACTTGCTGTTTACTGAAAACTATTCGAGAGACAACCAAATTTAACGTAGTTGCTTTATACTTTAGAGATCCGCCAACGCATTGAATTTCAACTGCGCATATGATGTAGAAATTAACTGTCTTGGATAGTAAAAAGCAAATGATATGTTCCACAATCAGGACACAGGATTTCTATAAAAACATCATGATACGTCTTTTATTATTCTCGATAATTAAATTTATACCTAAAATTACTATAATTTCAATATCAACCTTCTGTTTGAAACCATGTAGTATATACGTCTCCGAATCAAGCACCTTATTATTCTTTATTCGAAGAATATTTCAATATTGTCTATGCCATAATATTAAGGCAGTAGAGCGCTGACCTTCTGAGCCCAACTCGGGGATCCAAGCTTAGGTCGGTAGCATTTGAAGGTGCTCAAATACCTTTTAAATTTGCTATCACGTAAGAGAACTTCTGCGGTAAAACTTCTGGCAACGCGGTGTCTTAGAAATCATAACAATGTAGTTATCAATCAATCAATCAATCAATCAATCAATCAATCAATCAATACTGATCTGCATTTAGGGCAGTCGCCCAGATGGCAGATTCCCTATCTGTTGCTTTCCTAGCCTTTTCCTAAATGATTTCAAAGAAATTGGAAATTTATTGAACATCTCCCTTGGTAAGTTATTCCAATCCCTAACTCCCCTTCCTATAAATGAATATTTGCCCCAGATTGTCCTCTTGAATTCCAACTTTATCTTCATATTGTGATCTTTCCTACTTTTATAAACGCCATTCAAACGTATTCGTCTACTAATGTCATTCCACGCCATCTCTCCGCTGACAGCTCGGAACATACCACTTAGTCGAGCAGCTCTTCTTCTTTCTCTCAATTCTTCCCAACCCAAACATTGCAACATTTTTGTAACGCTACTCTTTTGTCGGAAATCACCCAGAACAAATCAAGCTGCTTTTCTTTGGATTTTTTCCAGTTCTTGAATCAGGTAATCCTGGTGAGGGTCCCATACACTGGAACCATACTCTAGTTGGGGTCTTACCAGAGACTTATATGCACTCTCCTTTACATCCTTACTACAACCATTAAACACCCTCATAACCATGTGCAGAGATCTGTACCCTTTATTTACAATCTCATTTATGTGATTACCCCAATGAAGATCTTTCCTTATATTAACACCTAGATACTTACAATGATCCCCAAAAGGAACTTTCACCCCATCAACGCAGTAATTAAAACTGAGAGGACTTTTCCTATTTGTGAAACTCACAACCTGACTTTTAACCCCGTTTATCAACATACTATTGCCTGCTGTCCATCTCACAACATTTTCGAGGTCACGTTGCAGTTGCTCACAATCTTGTAACGTATTTATCACTCTATAGTTAGTGGGACGTAAAATTATTATTATTATTATTATTATTATTATTATTATTATTATTATTATTATTATTATTATTATTATTATTATTATTATTATTATAAGTTTAATTATGTTTTCTCTGTATTAAATATAAACTTTCTTCTCTCCACACAGCAATTTTCCTAACATGGAGAAGTTTGACAAGGGGCCGAAAGAAGTCTTCTCGCCCGAAATCCAGAAGGTAAGTAACAGACATATTTCAAGAAATTGTTGCCTTAAATGTTGCTTCCGTTCCCAAAATAATAATAAAAGTAAAGAAATGAAATGGCGTATGACTTTTAGTGCCGGGAGTGTCCGAGGACATGTTCGGCTTGCCAGGTGCAGGTCTTTTGATTTGACTCCCGTAGGCGACCTGCGCGTCGTGATGAGGATGAAATGATGATGAAGATGACACATACATCCAGCCCCCGTGCCGGCGAAATTAACCATTGATGGTTAAAATTCCCAACCCTGCCGGGAATCGAACCCGCAGCCCCTGTGACCAAAGGCCAGCACGCTAACCATTTAGCCATGGACCCGGGCATAAATAATAATAATAATAATAATAATAATAATAATAATAATAATAATAATAATAATAATAATAATAATAATAATAATCCTGAACTAGCAATGAATGTGGTCGAGTTTGAAGCAGTAGAATATTCCTAACGAGAAAACTATCTTACTTTGAGGTCGGGAAGACACAATGTCGTTGATATCATTAAGACCACCACACAGCAGTTACTTTTCTTGATCAATATTAGGTGCAATACACACTCATGATCATTTGAATTAGAGGTAGCTGACGTAGGGGGAAAATGGCGTTGTATACAGCCCGGGGAATGTACTGTAATAGATGGACGTGGCATGAAACAGTGAGGACATCTGCCCCTCGTACGGGCTGAATGAGTAACAGTTGCCTACAGAATGGGTAGGACACGAGACTTCAAGGAATTTGATCGCAACCAGATTGTCGGCGCCAGACATATAGTCCATTGCAGTCTTGTAGTCGCTGGACTTTCCAAGGACCACCGTATCAATGATGTACCGTGAGTACGTGGATTCGGGCAAAACCATCGCCGTCAACTGTCGTGGTGTATGACGCGTTGATCACAGGGCTAACTCGGATCGTAATAACGGATGGACGGCCCACAGTGCAGCAGATCATTCGTCAGTTCCGTTCTGAACAACAAGGATGTGTGGTGAGACATACCATCCAGAACCAGGTCCTCGCTATGGGGTACAGAAGCAAGCGTCACACGAGGGCACCTCTGCTCAGCGCACGTCACAAGGCGCAACAAGTGACACGGGCAAACGAACACCGTCATTGGACGCTCGAAGCATGCAGGTAAAGATCGCCTGGACAGATGAGTTGAGGTACCCGTTGGTACACGCCGATGCCCGGTACGAGTGCGTCGTCAATCACGTGAGACTACCATTCCAGTACCACTGCACAGCCTCCCATTCATTTCATCCCATGTGAACAGTTTCCATACGATGATACAACCACCCCCGGCCTGAAATGAACCCTGCTGACAAGACGAATCCACTGCCTTGAGTGTTTGGTGACGCATTTGTACTCTACCATCGGCGTGTACAAACCGACACCACGACTCATTTTGTCCAGGCGATCTTTCTCTATGCTTCTAGAGTTCGATGGTAATGTCATTCTTTGTGCCTTGTGACGTGCGGTAAACACTGCTACCAAAGTGGCTTCTTTATGTACCTCATTGCGAGGAGGTCCTGGATGGTATGGCTGTTAACACTTCGTTGTTATCCAGCACTGAATTCGCGAGTAATCGGTTGCACTGTGACCCATCTATCGGCTCTTACCATCCAAGTCAGTCTACGGTGAGACCCCTGTCATCAACATGTACATCACGGCAGTTGGCCCTGATGATGGTGGTTTTGCCGTAATCTACGTACTCATACTACACTCCGAACATGGTGGCTCATGTAAGGCACGACTTTGGAGATGGAATAGCCTATACGTATGGTACTGAAAAGCTGGTCAAGATTAAATGAGTCGAGATCTCATGTCTTACCCATCCTGTGCTCATATTTTACTCACGCGGCCGATACGAGGTCTGGTGGCATTCGCAGCTATGGACCACGCCGAGCTAACATTCTTCGGGCCGGCCAATGCGCCATTTTACCGAAACGGCAGTTATCTCTAATTTAATTGCTCATCAGTTTATTTTCTTCAACAGTAGTTACACACCTGTTCATACTGAACGGTTTGCCACGCCCAGACATTTGACATTTGGTGTAGATGGAGTGAATGGTTACGCACCAGTTCGTCCTGAACGGTTTACCACGCCCAGACATTTGACATTTGGTGTAGATGGAGTGAATGGTTACGCACCTGTTCGTCCTGAGCGGTTTTCCACGCCCAGACGTTTGATATTTGGTGTAGATGGAGTGAATGGTTACGCACCTGTTCGTCCTGAGCGGTTTTCCACGCCCAGACGTTTGATATTTGGTGTAGATGGAGTGAATGGTTACGCACCTGTTCGTCCTGAGCGGTTTTCCACGCCCAGACGTTTGATATTTGGTGTAGATGGAGTGAACTTTTGTGATCATAGCAACGACCTGTCCTTTATTAACTGCTCGTGGTGCTAGTTAAATGACTGCTTTGATGGTCATTTTGTGTAAAATCTAACTCCCATCTCTTAATGGTCGCCTTTCTACTTAGAGACGGGTGATTTTAGAACCACCCAAAGGCAAATTTTCCGTTGTTCTCCTGTAGACAACATTTTCCATTAGCTAGTAATATTGCGCATGCGAACTAGATATTGATATCCTTAGGTGCAATATTCAATAACATTGTGCTGTCCTGACCTCGAAGGGGGTAGATGCCTCGTAAATATTAAGATGTAAAATTCAGAAAATAACACTGAACGCGTATGATTCTTTACATAGTGTTACAAGTTTGCATGCAATAACAGTCTTAAAACTACTTTCTTTCAACCTGATTTCCATCTCCGGTGCGTCTGTGTCTTTTAAACGTTTGCCCATAGGTGTTATCTTTATGGCTTGTGATTTGTTTGTCAAGAGAGCTATGACGATTTGGTGGAATGAAACTGCATATGGGAGCTGAAATTAAATGAAATGCGGTAATTATAAATACTCTTACTTCTCACATTTTTGCCTCCCTCGTACCTCCTCACTCTGCTTTATGAGGTGCCATCTCTTTATCCTCACTAACCAGGATAGCTCTTTGGGAGTTCAAAATCAAGCCTTTACGACAACACCCATGATATCCATTCCGTAGAGTTCCACTCCTGCTGAGGTAAATTCTCCACATGGGATTACGTGTTCTGAGAGAGGAGGACTACAGGACTCTGGATTAGCCCCAGAGTGTCGGCTTCCGCATCCGAATATCCTCTTTCAAACCAAGTAGCCAGGTTGTTTGAACGGAGGAAATAAGTTCATTCTGCACTCCAAGTCATTCGATGTTGACATTTAAAAAAACTCTGGTTGCACGTTAACTGTTTACTCGACAAAATTCAGTAATAGGCTGCCTAAAATAATTGGTTCTTATTTGTCTGCAGTCTGAAGGAAGAAATCGGAGCATTGAAATTTACACGTAGGCAGCCGAAATGGCATCGACTTAAAAATGTTTCCACATGGTACCTGAAGCTATACGATTATTATTATTATTATTATTATTATTATTATTATTATTATTATTATTATTATTATTATTATTATTATTATTATTATTATTATCGTGGTTTGGTGGATCAGCAGATGTGAAAGAAGGTGCCGGGGTGAATGGGTCTAACTACTTGTCAAGAAAGAATTTAAACTGAAATGGAAGGTTATATTTTCGAAAAGCAACAAGTTAACAAATTCTCACTTAGTGAGATAACAAGCAAATTAAAAACAAGACTTTAGAAAAATCCAAGACTTCAAATCCTTAACACACTTGGGCTACCAGCCCCTAGTTTTACAATCTTTGAGCTTCCAGATCAAACTTTACAGAGGAGCATAAATTTACAAAAGGGCAGAAATCCCCTAATACCTGGCGCATTTGCTCCCTAATTTACAATATCAAGCCTCCTAGAAGCACTTTTACAATACTTGAAAAGAGCAGACACGCTCTCAGCTTTTCAAGCCTAGTCAAGCCAACACCAAAAATGTCTTACTCTTTCTGCCCTTCCGTGGCCCAGCTTACAAATTGAAACAGGGGTATCTCGTACCCAACCTGCAGGGCCTTCGAGTAAAAGAAATAACAGTTAAATAAATGACCCGAATACAACATGAAAGGAGGCGAACCCTTGCACTCCTCTATGTAGCTTCTTAAAGCCTAAAAGGCACTAGGCCGATGAAACAGGGGCTATTCCCAAACCATGGAGGTGACTCGTATAAGAATTATTTAAGACATTCAGGAAGAGAAGAAAATCAGTTACCAAAACGTAGTCACCTCAAACCAAAATGAAGGGAAGCTCAAGAGGGTAAATCACTCTCTATCCCCGAATTACAGTTACAGATTTTATGAAGTCTTTACATATACCGTCAGAAAATTACATGTTTAGAAAGATAGGTTACATGGTAAAGGTTTCGGACATTTCCCGCGGGTTAAACTGCTGAGCTAGCAAGAAATAAAGATGTTAAATGGCCATTACCTTGCTGAAGACCTGCTGCCTGATGAAAGAGGCGCCTCTCGCCTCCTGCTTCACATGCATACACTTAGATAGACGTTGATCAAATGGCCAAGAGACGTGAAAATCCGCAGTTTATAAACCCTCGGGGAAAGTTCGAGACCTTTCATGAATAAACAAGCCACACCCTCTCAATTTTATTGGTAGATGAAAAGTTACACACAAAATCGAAGAAGAAACCTGTGATAGGCTGAAAATTAATTACAGAAATTAGAGATTGGCTGAATTCAAAACTGGCGAAAAGAAAAGGTCAATATTGTCAACCCAAAAATGAGTTAACATAATTTAGTAAAGGACAAACTTATGAATACAAAATTTCTTCAAAAAAGTTCCTTAACTTCGCACCAGGGTGTATGATCATAGTTTTTTAGCAGAGACATCTATGAGAGAATGTCCACACTTCTTGAAGAACGGAAAACAAAGCACGTTGAAATTCACACAGTACTGGCAACTTCATAATCACAAAATTAAGGTAGTGACATTTTCTGAGCAAAAGATTAAGGAGGTTTAGTTTTTAGTTCAGTGTTTCTCCTCTAGAGGAGGTTTTCTTGGCGCAAGATTTAAAAGTGCGGCGTAGGGGTGTACCGCCCGGTACAATTATTACTATTACTATTATTATTATTATTATTATTATTATTATTATTATTATTATTATTATTATTATTATTATTATTATGCCGGAGGTACACCTTCTCCTTGCATTTGAAATGAGCGCCTTTTTGAAGGCCATCTGTGATGTAAACCCTGAACTATGTATTGGAAGAAGTTTTGAGCTTTAACCTTCAGATGTCCCTACTATCGACTTACGTTCCCCCTCTGGTGGGAGGACGGACAATTAATTTTCAAAGAAATTCTGGTATTTCTGTGTTTTCAAAACTGAAGAGTTGGTAGATTAATTTTTGTGTGTGTGTTCTAAGGTTACTAGCACTTCTATCACTTCCTTCTTCCTGAAAGTATTAGCCAATCATAAATGTTGGTACTTATTTTGTTAGCCAATCAAAATTGTGGGTGTTAACAGGCCATCGGCCTAGAGAGTTCTGGAACTTTTCCCTCTGCTATAAAAGCTGGGAGCTTTTGGGCCATGTTGTCTTCTTCTTCACTCCAGTCTAGAGTGCATACGTTAGTGGAGGCAGGGGCGAGCCTCGCCCGCCGTCGGAAAGCCCACCAGCAAAAGGTGATGGCAGACATCTTTTAAATAGCTCCAGAAAGCTAACTTGAGGGGAAGGTTTCAAAATCATTTCTTAATGTAAATTTCTTAAGTTTAACATCATGTTTTAATTGTAAATATTTTTCAGTCAAGTCTAAGGACTAAATTCAAATCCCTGCTCTAAAAGATGTAGCCTGTTCACCCTCTTTTAATTCCCATTCAACTTGATATTGGGGTGACTACGATTTTCTAAAACTTTACATTTTAACATTATTTTTGGAACTTAATACTTGTCACCATCTAGCCACCCTCGTAGTATAGGCTTCGCCTCTGTAACTTCGAGCCATAAACCCATATAGGGTTGTAAGTGTTTTCAAGTGTATTTCAAAAGGAGTGCAAGGTTTTCGTCTCGTAGCATTCTGTTTATGGGCAATTTCTTAAACCTTTTCTTTTGACCACTGAGGCCATTTACGATGAACACTTATTGCCTTTGTTTAAAGTGTCATTAATTATAGACAAATGTGAATCAGACTGTCGACCAGAAAAGAGAGTAAGAACTGTTTCCAAAGTAATCTAAGGTAAAATTTGGATTTGAAACGTATCTTTTGAGAGGCTGGAATGTTGTAAATTTTGGAGCTCAGTCTCCTCAGTGGAGCAAAAATGGTCTTTGAAATAGGGTAACTTTTGAGCTACAAAAATCATCCCTTTGAATTCATTGTGTTAACAATTATCTCTGTGGTACCTAATTGTTTAAGGACTTCAAATCATTATTGTTATAAGAGCTGACGAGCTCATCGTAATTCCATTTAACTGTTATTTGTGATTTATCAAGTTTAAAGTCAGAAAAAAAGAAAGGAAAGAAATAAAATTTCAAATTTTAGTATTTTACATTTTTGCTCTCATCTTTTTTCTGTCCACCCATTCAAGCCCGCACCATCTTACACCTCTGCGTTCCACAGAAAGCCCGTAACTATTACTATTATTATTTATTATTATTATTATTATTATTATTATTATTATTATTATTATTATTATTATTATTATTATTATACCGGGAGGTACACCCCAACGCCGCGCATTTAAGGGCCTAAAAGAACTCCTCTACTGGTGAAACGGTGAAATTGAAACTAGAGCAACTTATAAATTTACTCAGAAGATGTCACCACAGAAATCTGACGTAATGTTGTTATTGTGAAGTTTCCTGTACTGTGTGAATTTCTACTTGTTTTGTTTGCCATTCATCAAGAAATTTGGACGTTCTTCCATAGATGTCACTGCTAAAAAACTATGATCATGCACCCTGGTGCGAAGTGAAAGAACTTTTGATTTAAAGAAGTTTTGTATTCATAAGTTCTTTTACCAATTGATGTTCATTTATTTTTGGGTTGGCAATATTTATCGTTTCTTTCCGCCAGTTTTGAATCCAGCCAATCCCTAATTTCTGTAATTAATTTTCTACCAACCACAGTCTTCTTCTTCTTCTTCTTCGATTTTGAGTGTAACTTTTAAATTAACCAATAAAACGAGAGTGTGTGGCTAGTTTAATCCTGAATGGTCACGAACTTTCCCCGAGGGTTTATAAACTGCGGATTTTCACGTCTCTTAGCCAATTGATCATCATCTTACTGAGTGTGTGTGTCAAGCAGGAGGCGGGAGGCCTCTTCGCCAACTGCTAGAGCTTCTATAAGGTAATGGCCACATAACATCTTTCTTTCTTTCCTTCTTTCTTTCTTGCTCCGCAGTTTAACCCGAGGGAAAGGTCCGAATCATCACCTATGTAACCTACTTTTCTAAAAATTTATCTTCTGCCGGCTTATGTAATAACTTCATAAAATCTTTAACTGTAAATCGGGGATAGAGAGTTATGTACCCACTCGAGCCCCCCTTCATCTTGGTTTTAGGTGACTACGTTTATTGTTGTTTTTTTATTCTGTAATGTGGTAAATTACTTTATACACGAGTCACCTCAGTAGTTTGGGTATAGCCCCTGTTTCATCGGCTTAGTGCCCTTTAGGTTCTAAGAATTCATATCTAGGAGTGGAAGTACACGCCTCCATTCAATCTGTGTTTCGGGCCATTTACTTGTTCTTTTCCGCAAAGGCCCAATAAGTTGTGCCTTGATGGCGAGTGATTGTAATTTTCTGATATTGCCTTGAATAGACTTGGAAAACTGAGGGCACGTCAGCTCTTTTCAAGTGTTGTTAAAGTGCCTCTGGGAGGCTTGATATTGTAAGCTGGGAGCAAGTGCTTCATGTATTGAGGGATTTCTTCCCTTGAGTAAATTTGTGCTCTTTTGTAAATTTGAGCTAGGAGCTCAAGAATTGCAAAGCGAGGGGCTTGAAGCCCGGAATTTTTTCTGTCACTAAATTTTGAATTTTCTTGTCTTGTCTAAAATTTGTCATTGTACCTGACGTTTCATTGTTATGGAAATTTGCTAACGTTGAATTTAAGAAAATATAACCTACAGTTTAAATTCTTTTCTTGATATTGTAGTTAGACCCATTCATCTCGGCACCTTCTTTCGCCTCTGCGGTCCACCATAAACCCCGGAACAATTATTATTATTATTATTTTTATTATTATTATTATTATTATTATTATTATTATTATTATTATTAGAAAATGAGGTTTCTTCCACTCACTTGTGTCAGATTTATCTTTTTCAGACTTCGTATCCGACTTCCCTTGGTGAAGTCTTGTTTTCTTCTGATCTACTGTAGATGATATTAGGTTTGCAACGCCTAGGTAATCTTTCGTTTTCCTTTCACTGTTTAAGTTGAAATCGAAGAGTCAGAACTCTTCTCTTTCCCCTTCGGTTTTTCCTTATAAGAACCAATAATCCCGCAGTTTTGATCTTTAAAACAGCAGTCAGCACCATTATCACAACCGAAATAAATTAAAAGGATTTGATGGGGTAGAGTCTTTCATTGGCCTCACAATTTCCTTCTCAATGCTATAGTACTGTGAGATTTGAGTGTGTGGTACAGGCCACGTAGCTGTAAGCTTGCTTTCAGGAGACGGTGGGTTTGAACCCCAACATCTTACGCCTGAAAATGGTTTTCCGTGATTTCCCATGTTCACACCAAGCAAAAGCTGAGGCTGTACGTTATTTAAGGCCACGGAAGCTTCTTTGCCTTTCGTATCGCATCGTCGCTGAAAGCCTTTCTGAGCAAGTTGTATGTTACAACACTAGCACAAAAAACGCTACCGGTATAGTAGTTTCCAAATGGGAACTTGTTCTGTTTACAACCAGAAACATGCCAATATCAGGACTAAACTCGCTTCAATTTTGCATTCTCATTATCACTCACTCTCCTGCGTGAAGAACAAGAGAAAAATGTACTAAAGGAACTAAACTGAACGATTTCAAAAAACGTTTGGAATTTATCGAACATCTGCCTTGGAAAATTATACCAGTGATTAATTCCTCTTCCTAAAAATAATTTCCTGTAATTGATCCCTTTGAATTCCAACTTTATCTCCATATTATGATCTTTCCTACTTTAAAAATACCCATTCAGACTTATTCGTATACTAATCTCATTGCATGCAACCTCACTACTGACAGCCCAGAACATTCCACTTAGTCCAGCAGCTCTTCCCCTTACTGCCAAATCTTCCCAGTCCAGATACTGTAATATTTGTTTTACACTATTCGTTTACGTGAAATCGCCCAGAACAAATCATGCTGGATCTCCTCCAGTTTTGAATCAAGATTAATCTTAGTGAGAGTCCTATACACTGGAACCATACTCTAATAATGGTTTTATCAATGATTTATATCCCTATTACAACATGTAAATATTCTCCTAACCATATGAAGAGATCTGTAACCCTCCTTTAATGTGATTATCCCAATAACGATATTTCCTTGTATTAACAAATCCTAAGTACTTAGAGCAGTCCCGATGAGGTACATTCATTCCATCAACACAGTAATTAAAATTGAGGGAACTAATCTTCTCGATGAAACTTGCAACTTGACTTTTCACCCCGTTTATCAGCATACCATTGTCTTCCATCCATCTCACAATTTCGTTGAGGAATGTTTGGAGTTGATCACAACCCCATAACATATGTGTTGCTCTACAACGTATCTGTGATTGCAATTCTTTTACTCAGCAAGTTGAGCCTCACTCGAATAACCTTTCCTTAACCCGAAATGCAGTGCTTGAAGAAAGTGATCTATTCTTGTTGGTTTCTTGGGGCACACAATTACGAATTACAATGTATAAGAGAAAGGCCCAGTAATACTACCTTGTGGGACACCCTCTATTAATCATTATAAGATCAGATAATGCTTCACCAATTCTAATTATCTTCAGTTCTGTTTCCTAGAAATGTAGCCACCCATTTAATAACTCTTTTTTCTACTCCAGTGGTCCTCACTCTCTCATAATGTACCTTACCTAAAGCCTTGGATAGGTTAATACGATGCAGTCCGTTTGACTTCCTGAATCTATCCGCTATGTCTTGCTGGAATCCAGCAAGTTGAGCCTCACTCGAATAACCTTTCCTTAACGCGAAATGCCGCGCTTGAAGAAAGTGATCTATTCTTGTTGGTTTCTAGGGGCATACAATTACGAAACTAATAATAATAATAATAATAATAATAATAATAATAATAACCGAGCTCGATAGCTGCAGTCGCTTAATTGCGGCCAGTATCCAGTATTTGGGAGATAGTAGGTTCGAACCCCACTGTCGGCAGCCCTGAAAATGTTTTTCCGTGGTTTCCCATTTTCACACCAGGCAAATGCTGGGGCTGTACCTTAATTAAGGCCACGGCCGCTTCCTTCCAACTCCTAGCCCTTCCCTGTCCCATCGTCGCCATAAGACCTATCTGTGTCGGTGCGACGTAAAGCAACTAGCAAAAAAAAATTAATAATAATAATAATTGTTTAACGTCCACTCATTTCTTAATGACCGGTACAGATACAGAGGAGTCAGGTATTTGTCCCATCGAGCGAGTTGGCTGGGTTGTTTGATCCACGTAACGTTAACTTGCGTTCGGGAGATGGTGGGTTTGAACCCCATAGTCGACAACCCCGAAGATGAGTTTCCGTGGTTTTCCATTTTTACACCAGGTAAGTGCTAGAGTTGTACCTTAAGTTATTTAAGGCTACGGTCGCTTCCGTCCCAGTCCTAGCCCTGCCTATCCCATCGTCGCCATAAGACGTCTCTGAGTCAGTGCGGCATAAAGCCAACAGCAATGTCCCATGCGAGTATTTTAACGTGTAAGAAGCCATTGTCTTGGAGTTTTGGGATTTGAAAATCCTCAGATACCTCAGCCGAGATCAAAACCACATTTTTAAGAATAAAAGACCAATGACTAACCGTCTAGGCTACTGCAGTTGGCCATAAGTATCTGTTTGAAGTATCTAAGGGAGGGCTATTTGTCGTGTGAATATAAATGTAGTTAACTCGCAAAGTAAAACAGAGGTCGTCGAGTTCTGAATTCTCAACCTCTAGGCGGCTATCTTGGATGTGATTTTCCACATTTTTTGTAGGATCGTTATGTTTGTAAGAAATAATACGAGGTAAGTAGCTGACACATTGGGGAGCGTACGTAATACAGATATAGCTCGCCTCCACTTCGGCTTCCACCTGAGACTCGATCTCCTCCATTACACAGAAAATCATTAACACAAGCTAGCAGTGTTCTCGCTTATCAGCAAAGGATTTCGAAAAGGACCTGCCTCGAAAGTAAGGCCTTGTTTACGAAATTTCCGATAGTGTTTATTCTTTTTTATCTCAGAAGCATGCAATCAAGCAAGGTTGTAGTCGTTCGTGAATGTTAAAACTCATGATCATAAGCCACATTAAGTACAGCTTTATACCTACACTCCCTTATGCAAAAACATTGAACGGGGCTGTATGAGGATCACTGTCGTAGGTTTTGAGGTGTACTTGGGGATAAAAGTTGATAACCTCAGTTCCTGGAAGAGAGCTGGAAGCCAGCAGTCAATCACACCCTGCACTCTGCTGAGTTAACGAGTTCTAAGTGATCCTTGCTCTACCACACTCTCTTCAGTCTTTACTCTTTCTTCGTGTCGAGTGCAGTAAACGATTTGACAACTCTGGCTACAGTAGACGTAGTTAATAATATAAGGCGCTAATGGATTCAGGGCTCCCGCAGGAGAGTAGTGGCGTGAGGCGAAGTCGTCATGTTTTGTCCCCAAGTATAGAAAACCTACCGCGTGATGGATTTTGTCGAAATATTTTAGTTCGAAATGTTGTTGTTTACGTATTGTATCAAATAAAATACTGCCTTTTTCATGATGTAATTTCTTTTAGGATGATCCAATCAATTCACTCACAATTATACCCGAAAATGAATTCCAACAGTTCACTAATATTAGTGGCTATTTAAAAAGTCTCTAGTCCTCACAACAGATCTCCAGCATCCTGGTATTTAGACTGGAACGGGGATCCCTTCCGTAATCTTGACTGACAGACCTTTCCTTTCACGTCGTTACACATGCACCAGCCTCTTGGCTCAATAATATTCCCTGTAGTCTGTTGAATATTACAACGCACTTCGATATACACTTGGCTCGACTACAGACAAGACCGATACTTTACAAAATCAATTTACGTGACTGCTCCACACAATAAACTACTCAACACGTATCACTCGACAATAATACAGCAATAATTTAGCTACCCTCCAATACTATTTACGACAACACCCCCTCATCATTACTCAACAACAACGACCCGGGAAATGGATGTTTTTCTGATACACTTCTCTTCATATACAAACAAAACACCAAACTTCCAACGACCAGAGAAACACGTAATCTATACATACATAAGAACATGTACTGACTGACTGACTGACTGACTGACTGACTGACTGACTGACTGACTCATCATCGCCGAGTCAAAACTACTGGACATAAAGAAATGAAATTTTGGGGATACTTTTATATTAGGATGTAGGTGTTCACTAAGGGAGGATTTTTGGATATTCCGCCGCTAAGGGGGCGAAAAGGGGGTGAAATTTTAAAAATGAAGACATCTATATCTCAAAAACTTATAGGTTTACAGACGTAAAACTTGATATTTGGAATCTCCTTTAAAAATAAAGAAACACGCATTCTTTTGTTTTCGGAAAATTCCATTAAAGGGGGTTAAAAATGGGGGAAAAGGAGTTGAACACCTTTTATGAGGAGACTTATATCTCAAAAACTGAAGATGTTACAGACATGAAAATTGGTATTTGTAGTCACCTTTGAAAATACAGAAACACGTATTGGTGTGTTTGGGATAATCCGATGAATAGGGGGTGAACAGGAGTGACAAACGGGATGAATTTTTAAAATGATTATATCTGCAAATTATCTCAGACGCATAACATATTACAGATTTGAGAACTGGTATTTGGAATTTCCTGTAAAAGTAAAGAAACATTTTTTCAGAAAATCTACTTAAGGGGATATGAAAAAGAGGCTTTTTTTAAAGTAGCATATCTACAGTATATCTCAAAAACGTAACATGTTGCAGACGTGAAAATTGGTATTTGGAATCTCCTTTAAAAATAAGAAAACATGTATTTTTCTGAAAAGCCCTTAACGGGGCAGGGGTGAAAAAATTGAAAAATTAGTTGAATTGTTTGTATGACAATATATATTTATACCAAAAAATTCTAAATATATTACAAACGTCAAAACTGGTATTTGGAATCTCCTTTAAATATAAAGAAATATACATTTTGGGGGAATCTTTCTTTATTCTTTATTCTTTATTTTTACTCCAGATCTACAGTATTTCTACCTTATTGATCCATTATTGGAGAAAAAATAATAGTGCCCAACCTAGACAGGCATTATCTGAGATACACATATAACAGATTCTCATAAAATGACTAAAATAGCATTAAATGAATTATTGCCAATTGGTCCACGGGCATCTTCCTCGTGGAGAACCGATAGCCATGTTAGTACAGCAATTTAAATGAACATAAGGCAAAGAGGCAAAAATAACAAAGGCAAAATAAAATGAACTAAGGCAGAACGGCACATCGACCTCTTGTTACAAGGCCACTCATACGGGGGACAAAGTCCTCCTTCACCTCGTCTGACTGACACACCAAGACATTAATTCCACACCTACCTCTCCTCGCTGAATCTACTATTACTTGCTGCCCAGTCATCACGTTGCATTACTGCTGATTTGTGACCTTCATTACCTTCCTGTTTCCACTTGGTGCTTATAATCACATTTGACCACTACGAAAGATTACACTTAATCACTATGCCACTGTATACAATACTCCTTACAAATGTAATTTGCATCTATTACCCGATCACATCAATCAAGACTACACTGAACCACTTGGTGCACTATACTTTTCCAATAACCAGAATAATCAACCTCCACTTCCACTCCAATTGCCATACCCATCCTTTAAGCATCATTTCATATCTACAGCCACTACGTTTACATACCGATCCACCATTACTTTCTAAAAGCATATACCCTTAAATTATCATTAGCTTGCTAATACACACTTGCCATTTATACATGTGCAACTGTACAAACTTATATTATGTGCCCTCTACTTTTCCAATAACCATAATACTCACACTCCACTTCCACTCCAAATACCGTTTTTCTTTTTTTGGCAATATTTCGTATTAACTTGCTAAAAGCATATTCTCTTAAAATATAATTTGACTGCTAATAAACCACTTGCCCTTCAAACATATACAACCATAATCACTTATTAATTTCAACCCTTCACTTCACTCACTATAAACCACCAATTCAGCCTCTTATTCCACCACTTTTTCACCATAATTTTTCCTCATAAACGCGTATTACTTCCTCGCATCGCTCCAGTTACATCCACTCACTACTTTCTGCACATAAATTAAAGTTATTTGACCCTATTTGGCCACTCTCACACTTGGTAACAAAACAGTCACAATACCAACACGTCATCCATCGTGGCTCTCATAAATAATCACTTTCACAAACCACCAAATCAACCCCTTACAAATAACACTACATCCATCATTATCTTGCCTCCTCTTGTCAATTTTTAACGATAATATCACAGCCTCTATAACTTCCTCCTTATTAACAACCGAACCATCTTTCCTTATTAACAATCACTCCATTATCTCGAACTTTCAACTTTTTCGTCACCTCTCATTGCTCACTATAAACATACATATCACCAAATCTCTCCACCTTCAGCACTTTACCAACCGTATTCCACTCACCTTCCAACTATATCTTTTTCACCTTCTCTTAAATATCATCATTCTTTACTCTCCACCGACACCAACTCTTAATCATCCTCCACATTCAATTATACCACCTCCTCTTACTCCTTCAATAATTACCATACCATCTCTATAATTTAATCGCTCTTATCTCACCTACACCACCAAATCTATCTCTTTCAAATGACGATACATTTCCACCATAAATTTACTTCCTCTTATACAACTAACATAAACACTCTACCACTTATCATAATCACTCTCACATATCACCAAATCAACCCCTTATGAATAACAATCCAATTACACCAGTCCAAACTCCACATGAAATTATAATGCAATGGCTTCCTCTCTCTTAGCTCAGATATAATCAATACACACATTCTACCACCTCCTCGTATCACCTTTCATTATTACCCAGCTTGCTTACTAATAATGTTTGTCTTTTTACTTGGCAAAAAAAACATTCTTCACCACCCAGACCCTAAAATACAGACGCATATGAACTAAAACTACTTAACTATCTTTCCTTATAATACCACCATGATTACAACCACTATTCCTTTACTTACTTACTTACTTACTTACTTACTTACTTACTTACTTACTTACTTACTTACTTACTTACTTACTTACTTACTTACTTACTTACTAACTTCTTAGAGTTTTTACTTGTGACTCTACCCTCGTCATTTTTCTTCATCCCCCACATGTCTCGTAATTTCCTGCTTCTTCCGTGGCTCAAAAACTGTTCTATTCTCTGCCTGGTTTCCGCTGCTCTTACCTCTTCACTCTGCACATCCATTCCTTCACTGCATTCGCCTCTCTGACTTTCTTCTTCACTGTCTATGTCCGTACCGGTATTCCTAAGCCTTCCTATTTTCACCCCGTTATCTACTGCACTTTCCTTTTCACTATGTACGATCACACTTTCACCATGCACATCTCCCTGCCTTCCCTCGCTTAACCTACTCCCCTTGGCTGTTTCCTTATCACCGTGTCCATCATCTCCAAGGCCGCTGACCATAACTTGCCTTTCTTCCACTCTCTTCCCCATTTCTTCTTCTTTCTTCATATTCGCTTCTAAATCCCGTAGTTTCGTCACTAGCCGAAACCTAATCCACTAGCCATTGGATACCACTAGATGTTGCCCCTTAATATAAGCTCTTAGCCCTTGAAGTCTGGCCCGGACTAAATGTATTCTTATGGTATTTATATTCCTCATCCCTTCTCTTCTCATGTCTCTTTTGATCCATATTTTCGTGCTCCGTAGATTATCCGCGCCTCTTATCACTATTTCCGCCATCAGGGTGGAAAACAACTTCACTTTTATCGGCCTGTTGCCCCGTGCTTTGCCTTTCCTTTCTACATCGTCTATATCAACTTCACTGAAGTTGATTTTCATCCTTTTTTGGATGAGTTCCACAACCTTGTATATCGTCAACACTTTGTCCTCTCCTTTTTCGTCCGACACTCCATATATAAATAAGCATTTCTTCCTTCGTTCTTGGCAACTGCCTTCCATTTCAGCCTTCAGTTTCACCTCCTCTTCCTCCATGTCCCTTACTTTTTCCTTAAGTGACACAATTTCTCTCTCGTTGATTCCTACTTTGGTCCTTGTTTCATCAGTGTTTCCCTGTGCTGTATCCATCGCCTCATGTTCTCAAATTCATTCACTTGTTCCTTCATCATATTTTTAATTTGTTCAAATAGGCATACTTTTTCCACCACCTCTCTAACCACCCTCCTTATTACCTCCACATCTTCCCAGCTCATGTTGCCATTGGGAGTCGGTCCGGGTTTTACTTCCACACCCCCTATGACTAGCAATAGCATAATTACCGTTGCCACCACTATCATCTCACCCTTCAATCTTGATTCCACTTCACCTCCTTCACTCCTGGCTGTTTCCTTCTCCCCTCGCCCCTGCCAACTTCCGACAACTGTCCGATATTGATCTACACCAATCATCCTCCTCTTCACTTCCGTCTTCCTTCTTCCACGCACCGCTCACATTCCACTCCCGCTTTACCGGCACACCCGACTCAGCACGTCTACACCAGCTGACTGTCTAGGTAAGACTGATTTTGGGGGGAATCAACTTGGATACGAGGATACATACAGTATATCTCAAAAACTGAAAATGTTACAGTCGTGATAATTCGTATTTGGAAGCCCTTTTAAAGAAACGGGTAGTTTGTTTTCGGAAAAGTCACTTAAATGGGGAGTGTGAAAGGAAGTGAAAAAAAAATTTGAATTATTTTTCTAGAGAAACTTATATCTCAAAACTGAAGGTTACAGACGTTGAAGTTGGTATTAGGAATCTCTAAAAATAAAGAAACACGCATTTTTGGGTGGGGGAAACCATCTTAACGGGCGGGGGTGGAGTGAAAAAGGAGTTGAATTCTTTTCATGAGGATACTTACTGTATATCTCAAATACCGAAGATGTTTCAGACATGAAATTTGTATTTGGAATTTTCTTTCAAAGTAAAGAAACACGTTATCTTTTGTCGTTGGAAAATCCACTTAAGGGAGTGATTTAATTGAAAAATTAGTTGAATTCTTTGCACGAGGATACTCATATCTCAAAAACTAAAGATGTTACAGACGTAAAAATTAGTATTTAGAGTATCCTTTAAAAATAAAGGAACACGCATTTTGGAGGGGAAATCAACTAGGGGGCGTGGCGGTGAAAAGGGAGTTTAATTCCTTTTTATGAGGAGATATATATCTCAAAACTGAAGATGTTACAGTCGTGATAACTGGCATTTGGAAGCTTCTTTATAAATAAATAAACACGTATTTTTGGTTTTCGGAAAATTCACTTAAGGGGGGAGGGCGAGAGGAAGTGAAAAATGTAATTCTTTTTATGGAGAAACTTATATCTCAAAAACTGAATATTACACATGTGAAAATTAGTATTTGGAATCTCCGTTAAATAAGAAAACACGTATTTTTTGGAAGGGGAAATCAACTTAAGGGGCGGGGTGAAAAAGGAGTTGATTATTTTTATGAGGATACTTATATCTCAAAAACTGAATATATTAGAGGCATGAACATTTGTACTTGGAATCTTCATTCAAAGTAAAGAAACACGTGTCATTTATCTTCGGAATGTCCACTTCAGGGGGGTAAATGAATTGAAAAATTAGTTGAATTCTTTGTATGAGGATACTTATATCTCCAAAACTAAAGATGTTACAGACGTGAAAAATTAGTATTTGGAATCTCCTTTAAAAATAAAGAAACAAGCATTTGTTTATCTCGGAAAATCGACGAAAGGGGTGTGAGGTTGAAGATAAGTAAATAAGGAGTTGAAATATATTTATGAGGATACTTTATCTTAAAAACTGAAGCTGTTACAGACGTGAAAAGTGGTATTTTAAATTTCCTTTCAAAATAAAGAGAGATGTATTTTTTGTTTTCGAAAAGTCCACTTAAGGCGGGAGAAATATGGAAAAATGTGAAGAAGAAGAAGAAGAAGAAGAAGAAGAAGAAGAAGAAGAAGAAGTTGAATTATTTTTATGAGTATACATTTCACTCAAAAACTGAAGGTGTTACAGACGTACAGACATGGAAACTGGCATTTGGAATCTCCTTCAAAAATATTGAAACACGTATTTTTTTGTTTTCGGAAAATCCAATTAAGGGGCTGAAAAATATTGGAAAAGCGGGTGAATTTTTAAAATGAGTATATATACATTATATGTCAAAAACTTAACATGTTAGAGAAAAGCAACTCGGTATGTGGAAAGTCCTTAAAAATACAGGAACATGTATCCTTTTTGTTTTCGAAAAGGCACTTAACGGGGGAGGGTGGCGGCTGAGTGAAAAGAAGTGAAAAATCGTTGAATTATTCTTTATGAGGAAACTTATACCTAAAAAACTGAAGATGTTACAGACATGAAAATAGATATTTAGAATCTCCTTTAAAAAGAAAAATGTATTTTTGTTTTCAGAAAATACACTTAGATGGGGGTGTGGGTGGGGAAAGTACTGATCAAGGGGTTGAATTCTTTTTATGAGGATACTTATGTATATCTAAAAACTGAAGGTTTTACAGGTGTGGGAATAGGTATTTGGATTCTCCTTTAAAAATAAAGAAACATGTATATATTTTTTCGACTTGAGAGAAGACTGTTTTTCACATGTACAGTTCTATGTCGCATGGACGTCTTAACCCCAAAAGCTAATACCACAAACATGGTTTACAAAGAATTTCTGGCGTAAATGAAACTCAATTTTTGGGTGAGTTTTTATACTTTAGTTGGAATTTTTAGATAATGTTTTAGTATAATACCGAGGAACGATTACTTTGATCAAATTACGAAATTCACGCGAGCGAAGCCGCGGGTAATCTGTTAGTTAATATATTCCTGTCAAGAAGAGCGTCCGTCCATAAGACGGACAAGTCCACATGTGCGACACAGTTCGTATCCATGGCACAAGCGGTGGAAGAAGAAAAAGACGAAGATGGTGGTGGTGATTATTGATGTTATTGTTGTGGGGATACCCGTGGAGCAGAAAGAGGTTAAAGAAGGTGCCGGGTTGAATGGGTCTATCTACAATATCAAAATTAATTTAAAACTTTAACAAAGGTTATATTTCTTTAGAATTTCAAAAATCAACAAGTAACAACATAACAGGTACAATTAGCAATCTTGAAACAAGTCTAGGAAAATCCAAGATTAGCGATTTTTACAGATTCTGGGCTTCAAGCCTCTAGTGTTACAATTCCAGAGATACCGGATCCAGTTTACAACTTCAATCCAAACAAGGAATCATTTACTCAAGGGCAGAAATCCCCTAATTCAGGAGCACTTGCTCCCAAAATACAATATCTAGCCTTCCAGAGGCACTCATTACTCTTACAAAATTTTGGAAAAAGAGCTAACAGGCTCTCAGTTTCTTACGGCCCACTCGAGAAAACATTACATCAAAATTTACAATCTCTGGCCTCTCAAGGCACAACTTACAAATTGAAAATAATTTTATACAGGGGTATCTAGTACCCAATCTACAGGGCCTTTGCGAAAAAGAACAGGTTAAATAAACGGCCCGAACACAAACTGGATGGAGGCGTACACTGCGCTCGGCCGATGAAACAGGGGCTATTCCCAAACTACTGAGGTGGCTCGCATGGAAACTACTTTAGCACATTACAGGAGAACACAGTTACAAAAACGTTGTCACCTCAAACCAAGATGAAGGGGAGCTCGAGAGGGTAACTCACTCTCTATCACCGATTTACAGTTAAAGATTTTATGAAGTTTTTACATTAGCCGAAAGAAAAATTACATTTTAGAAAAGTATTGTTACATAATTAAAGATTCGGACCTTCCCCTCGAATAAAGCTGTGGAGGTAGCAAGAAAGATTTTACGTGGCAATTACCTTATAGATGTTCTGTTGACCAAAGAAAGAGGCGGCCCCGCCTCCTGCCTTAACACACACACACACACACACAGAAATACGATGATCAATTGACCAGGAAACATGAAAAACCGCAGTTTATATACCCTCAGGAAGGTTCGAGAGGATTCTGGGCTAATCCGTTTTTTTTTTTTGCTAGGGGCTTTACGTCGCACCGACACAGATAGGTCTTATGGCGACGATGGGATAGGAAAGGCCTAGGAGTTGGAAGGAAGCGGCCGTGGCCTTAATTAAGGTACAGCCCCAGCATTTGCCTGGTGTGAAAATGGGAAACCACGGAAAACCATCTTCAGGGCTGCCGATAGTGGGATTCGAACCTACTATCTCCCGGATGCAAGCTCACAGCCGCGCGCCTCTACGCGCACGGCCAACTCGCCCGGTGGGCTAATCCGTACACACCCTCTTAATTTTATTGGTTAAGTTCAAAAGTTACACTCAAAATCGAATGAGAAGCCTGTGATAGGTTGAAAATTAATTAAAGAAATTTTTGATTGGCTAGATTCAAAACTGGCGGAAAGAAAAGGAAGTGTTGCCAACCCAAAAATAAATGAACATAGATTCATTTAGGGAAAACCTAGGAATATGAAACTTCTTTAAGTTGTAAGTTCTTCCACCTTGCACCAGACTGCATGATCAGTTTTTTGGTAGTAACGTCAGTGGAAAAATGTCCAAACTTCTTGATATATAGCAAACAAAACAAGGAGAAATTCAATCAGTTTAGAAAACTTCACATTAACACAAATCGTCAATATTTTAGTAGTGACATCTTCTGATTGAGTTCCAACTTCATGTGGTATCAATTTCACCTTTTGACCGATAGAGGAGTTCATTAAGGTGCTTATTTTGAATGCGCGGCGTTGAGGTGTACCTCCCGGTACAATTATTATTATTATTATTATTATTATTATTATTATTATTATTATTATTATTATTATTATTATTATTATTATATGATTGCATTACAGGACTAGACGTTAATGTACGGCATACCTGTTCGTGTGGATTCTGTGCCATATAGCTACTTCACGTTTTACTGATGCTAAATCACATATATTCCCATGGCTTTTGACATGAACCACATTTGCATTATACATCGAGAGAAGTTACGGGAATGAAATGAACGATAAATCGGAAACTGTAGCGTAGGATTCATATTAAAATCAACTGTTGTAGTGACAAATGTATTCAACATTTCATATATATTCAAATAACATCATTCGTCTGGGAATGAAAACTAGTTAGTTCGTAACTAGAGCATACAGCCACCGACGATGGGCTCTGCTTCGGAGCAACTGTCTCTCTGAATTGTCTCAATACATATTGTAATTTTGTGCAGATAGATGATAGACTGCTATTCTTTCAAAATAACCTATAATAGAATGTCATATAAAATACTCTGCCTGCTGTCATTTCTTGATAGATGCAATACTTTATGATTCATCTCGTGGCATAGGCCAGAGCAAAGTGTAGCTTCCACTGAAGTCCCAGTCTCATCCATGGCTGTGACAATATGGAAGCTGCTGGGGGTGCGTCTGAGAGTTGAGAAAGGTGTTGCTCATAAGGTCAGTCATGCTAGATGCAATAGCATGTCTGGCCTAGTGATGAAAGCAATGGCACCTCACACCTCGCCTTGCCTAGTACGCCTCATTTTGGTGTTGTCATTGGTTTTTTTTTTGTTTTCCTATAACTGCATAGCCTTTGGTGGTGCTTTTTGAGGATCCAACCAGCCTCTGGGCTGATGACCTAACAGACAGACATAAAATACTTGCTTTTCTAGAAAATCATTTTCGAAAATTTGCACTGGTTACAAAATATGCTACCACCTGTGGGTGGGGGACGCAGACGAAGAATACACCCACGGTATCCTCTGCCTGTCGTAAGAGGCGACTAAAAGGGGCGACCAAGGGATGATCAAATTAGAACCATGAAACTATTTGTGATTAGAACCACCACGCGGGGAACACCATGGGTCGCCTTTACTTGCGTGTAGTACCACTATGTTGGGTACCAAATAGGTTTGTGATTAGTAGCAAACGTGGGCTTTTACAGTACATGTGATTAGTAGCACTATATTAGCGACACCATGGGATGAAGGAACCCATGGTTCTGGCTTGCCTATGATTAGTACCCCCTATATGAGGAACACCACGGGATAGTACGAATCCCTGTGGTTAGTACACTTAGGTGATGAACACCATAGGTTTGCGTTGCCTGTCAAGGGCGCCGCAATGTGCGAAACGCATTAGGTCTGTAATACATGTGCGAATTTCATTACCTGTCGTACCATAATGTATGGAATACCGCGAGTCTACGCTACTCTTGATTAGTACCACAACATGGAAATACCATGGTTCTACTTTTCTAGCGATAAATACCATTATGAGGGCCGATGACCTGGATTTTGGACCCGTTTCGACAACGAGCATATTCTAATCGATTCAGCATCGTGCTATAGAAGCAGTCCCTTGGTTCATACTACTATTGTTTTGTGCCAGCTTCTTTGCATGTGAGGCACTGTGGGTCGGATCCACTGATCGTTTTAACTTCATATCAATCCATCCATTCATTCTTCGTCCTCACACTTTGAATTCTGGTCAGTGGAGGATTTTGGACTTTTAATTTGTCATCTCATTTCGTATCATTTCGTACCATTAGGGGCCGATGACCTCAATGTTAGGCCCCTTTAAACAACAAACATCAATCAATCATCAATCAATCACAAAATATGCTTTTCCCGGAAATTTGTCATAAATGTTTTTCACAAACATTCTTGTAGAAATGAGTTGTATCCAAAAGCCTGAATTACATGTACCAAGCACTATGCCGAGTCACTCGCTTTGTTACTCGGCCGTGTAACTTAAGCAGGTATTACACCTACCGACTACTCGGCCAAGACAGTGCATTCGGCCGAGTACTCGGCTAATGTGATAAGTACAGTACAGTCAGTACTCGGCCTAGTAGCGAGATTTGGGCGAGACAGTGGATAGAAACGTGGCCCAACCGCTCGGCCGAATGAGTACCCCCACCACCTGCCCACTCACCTCGGCGCTTCACTCGCTCTTCACTCGGTCAGTGTAATCAGTCAAGTCAATAAATTGTGAAGGAGTGTTCTTGTGATGTCTGGCGCGCTGTGATTTGATTTCCTCAATGACAATACCTGAATGGAGCAGTGAAACAACGTTGAAATTCATTCAAGAGTACAAAACACACGACTGTTTATGGGACTTCAAATCTGCTGTGTATACAGACAAAAACATGCGTGATGCTGCTTATCACAATATCATCCAAAACCTCTGGGATAAATTTGCTTATAGCTGGCTGCGACACTGAAGAAATATTGTAAAAAGCGATAGCTGGCTCCTGTTGCAAGAAAACATATAGTAACCTTTAATTTCACTTTTGCTGGGATCTGTCTGTTAGGTCATCAGCCCAGAGGCTGGTTGGATCCTCAAATAGCACCCCCAAAGTTTATGCGGCTATAAGGAAACCCCGAAAACCAATGGCAGGACCAAAATGAGGCGTACTAGGCAAGATGAGGAATGAGGTAGTTTGCCATTGCTTTCCTCACTGGGTCACTGTTCCCGCAACCTTTAAACGTTTCAATGCACTGACTCTTCCTCGTGTAATCACATCTACTCCTCAACAATTTACTCGGCCGAGTAACAAAGCGAGTGACTCGGCCCAGTACTCGGTAGGTGTAATTCCACCTTTATTGAGGAGTAGGTGTGATCACATGAGGAGGAGACAGTGGACGAGTCGATGCACTGAAATGTAAAATGGTTCGCAACTTAATCATACCTGTCATAATAGAGGATATCGAAAATGAAATTAATAATAATAATAGAAAACGATTATGGACAAGACTCTGGCTATTAAGAAGAGATAATACAAGAGAAACTGCAACCCTGTTAAGGGAATTCGAAACTGAAGATCTCAAAGAATTTAGAAATCGAATCAAAGAGCGCCAGACAACACAAGAACACTCCTACACAATTATTGACTTGACTGATCACACTGACCGAGTGAAGGGCGAGTGAAGCGCCAAGGTAAGTGGGTAGGTGGTGGAGGTACTTATTCGGCCGAGCGGTTGGGGCATCTTTCTATCCACTGTCTTGGGTTAAACACTCGCTCGCTACTAGACCGAGTACTGACTGTACTTATGACATTAGCCGAGCACTCGGCCGAATGCACTATCTCGGCCCAGTACTCGATAGGTGTAATCAGTGGCAAAGATTAGAGGGGGGCGCGAGGCAGTACCCCCGCTTTTTCGAGAAAACATTCCATTTTTATTCCATTTCAGCCGTCTGAAATTGGGAATTATTTTAAAATAAGCAATTTGTACAAACCTTGTTTCCTTTAGAGCTTATTCTTTCCTTTAATATATTTCATTATTAAGAAAAATACTTAGCAGAAATGTGCACAAAATGTCGTTCGTCGCAGCTAACCGAATTGTACAGCGCCACAGCAAGTAATGGAAACCCGCAGAGCAATGTGTAGCATATATTTTTGCCACGGTCACCACCCGCTTGCCATAGTCAATCTGGCAGTCTCGCTCAGTCAATGTCTATTCATTTCTACCTGTTCAGTAGAACAGTGTCTGTTACTTAGTGTGTAGAAAAACCAAACCGAACCCCATGGCACTACAGCCCTTGAAGGGCCTTGGTCTACCAAGCAACCGCTGCTCAGCCCGAAGGCCTGCAGATTACGAGGTGTCGTGTGGTCAGCACGACGAATCCTCTCGGCCGTTATTCTTGGCCTTCTAGGCCGGGGCCGTTATCTTACTGTCAGATAGCTCCTCAATTCTAATCACGTAGGCTGAGTGGACCTCGAACCAGCCCTCAGGTCCAGGTAAAAGTCCCTGACCTGGCCGGGAATCAAACCCGGAGCCTCCGGGTAAGAGGCCGATGACCTGGATTTTGGACCCGTTTCGAGAACGAGCATATTCTAATCGATTCAGCATCGTGCTATAGCAGCAGTCCCTTAGTCCGTACTACTATTGTTTTGTGCCAGCTTCTGTGCATGTTAGGCACTGTGGGTCGGATCCACTGATCGTTTTAACTTCATATCAACTTCGTCCTCACACTTTGAATTCTGGTCAGTTGAGGATTTCGGACTTTTAATTTGTCATCTCGTTTCGTCTCATTTCGTACAATTAGGGGCCGATGACCTCGATGTTAGGCCCCTTTAAACAACAAACATCAATCAATCATCAATCAATCACAAAATATGCTTTTCTCAGAAATTTGTCATAAATGTTTTTCACAAATATTCTTGTAGAAATGAGTTGTATCCGAAAGCCTGAATTACATGTACCAAGCACTAGGCCGAGTGACTCGCTTTGTTACTCGGCCGTGTAACTTAAGCAGGTATTACACCTACCGACTACTCGGCCGAGACAGTGCATTCGGCCGAGTACTCGGCTAATGTGATAAGTACAGTACAGTACAGTCAGTACTCGGCCTAGTAGCGAGCGAGTGATTTCGGCGAGACAGTGGATAGAAATGTGGCCCAACCGCTCCGCCAACCTCCACTACCTGCCCACTCACCTCGGCGCTTCACTCGCTCTTCACTCGGTTAGTGTAATCAGTCAAGTCAATAAATTGTGAAGGAGTGTTCTTGTGTTGTCTGGCGCGCTGTGATTTGATTTCCTCAATGACAATACCTGAATGGAGCAGTGAAACAACGTTAAAATTCATTCACGAGTACAAATCACACGAATGTTTATGGGACTTCAAATCTGCTGTGTACAAAGACAAAAACATGTGTGATGCTGCTTATCACAATATCATCCAAAACCTTTGGGATAAATTTGCTTATAGCTGGTTGCGACACTCTTAAGAAATATTGTAAAAAGCGATAGCCTGCTCCTGTTGCAAGAAAACATATAGTAACCTTTAATTTCACTTTTGCTGGGATCTGTCTGTTAGGTCATCAGCCCAGAGGCTGGTTGGATACTCAAATAGCACCACCAAAGTTTATGCGGCTATACGGAAACCCCGAAAACCAATGGCAGCACCAGAATGAGGCGTACTAGGCAAGATGAGGAGTGAGGTAGTTTGCCATTGCTTTCCTCACTGGGTCACTGTTCCCGCAACCTTTAAACGTTTCAATGCACTGACTCTTCCTCGTGTAATCACATCTACTCCTCAACAATTTACTCGGCCGAGTAACAAAGCGAGTGACTCGGCCCAGTACTCGGTAGGTGTAATTCCACCTTTATTGAGGAGTAGGTGTGATCACATGAGGAGGAGACAGTGGACGAGTCGGTGCACTGAATTGTAACATGGTTCCGCGAAGGAGGAAAATGAGAAAAATTAAGAGAGTGTTTAAACACTATCGCAACTTAATCATACCTGTCATAATAGAGGAAATCGAAGATGAAATTAATAATAATAGAAAACGATTATGGACAAGACTCTGGCTGTTAAGAAGAGATAATACAGGAGAAACTGCAACCCTGTTAAGGGAATTCGAAACTGAAGATCTCAAAGAATTTAGAAATCGAATCAAAGAGCACCAGACAACACAGGAACACTCCTACACAATTATTGACTTGATTGATCACACCGACCGTGTGAAGGGCGAGTGAAGCACCGAGGTATGTGGGTAGGTGGTGGAGGTACTTATTCGGCCGAGCGGTTGGGGCATCTTTCTATCCACTGTCTTGGGTTAAACACTCGCTCGCTACTAGGCCGAGTACTGACTGTACTTATCACATTAGCCGAGCACTCGGCCGAATGCACTGTCTCGGCCCAGTACTCGATAGGTGTAATCAGTGGCAGAGGTCAGAGGGAGGCGCGGGGCAGTACCCCCACTTTTTCGAGAAAACATTAAATTTTTATTCCATTTCAGCCGTCTGAAATTGGTATTTTTTTGTTTTAATTTGTACAAACCCTGTTTTCTTTTCAGCTAATTCTTTCCTTTAATATATTTCATTACTAAGAAATATACTTAGCAGAAATACGCACAAAATGTCGTTCGTCGCAGCTAACCGAATTGTACAGCGCCACAGCAAGTAATGGAAACCCGCAGAGCAATGTGTAGCATATATTTTTGCCACGGTCACCACCCGCTTGCCTTCGTCAATCTGGCAGTCTCGCTCAGTCAATGTCTATTCAGTTCTATCTGTTCAGTAGAACAGTGTCTGTTACTTAGTGTGTAGAAAAACCAAACCGAACCCCATGGCACTATAGCCCTTGAAGGGCCTTGGTCTACCAAGCACCCGCTGCTCAGACCGAAGGCCTGCAGATTACGAGGTGTCGTGTGGTCAGCACGACGAATCCTCTCGACCGTTATTCTTGGCTTTCTAGACCGGGGCTGTTATCTTATTGTCAGATAGCTCCTCAATTCTAATCACGTAGGCTGAGTGGACCTCAAACCAGCCCTCAGGTCCAGGTAAAAATCCCTGACCTGGCCGGGAATCGAACCCGGAGCCTCCGGCGCCAGCACACTTAGTGTGTGGTCAAATACTAAATTGCGGCACTGAATTGTGTAATCACGCCATACTTCTACTTCATTGTAATACATGCGTACCGTACTTGTTGTTCCTTAAACTCACCGTTTTATAGCAATGTATTTTAATTTTGATGTCTATAATCCCCCCCCCCCCCACAATCGTGATATCCCTTGGACCCGGGGACTTTTTGCTGTCTATAAATTTGTGTGCCCCCACCCCCCGCAACTTCTAATTCCCAATCACCGCTACTGGGTGTACTTCCAGCTTAACAGTACAGAACCCATTTTTAAGCCTCCTGAAGCTTCAAATCCTCTATCTATTTTCTCTGCAAATATGATGGGGTACAAACCAGATGTTGCTTTCAAATATTTACATAAAGTAACGTAGCCATAAAACAGTACATTTAATGTTATCAGTTTTACGTCCTAATTTTACGGTTTTTGGAGAAGCCGAGGTGCCGGAATTTGTCTCTCCGGAGTTCCTTTATGAGGCTGGTGTATTTGAGCACCCACCTTCAAACACCGACGGACTGAACCCAGATCGAACCCTACAACTTGGGCTAAAATGTGTAGCTTTCTATCATCTGACCTAATTTGCCCGAACCATAAAATAACATTTATATTATTATTATTATTATTATTATTATTATTATTATTATTATTATTATTATTATTATTATTATTATTATTGTTATTATTATTATTATTATTATTATATATTAGACTGTAGTATATTGGACTTTACTTTAATATTAGATACTTGAATACTTTATTGAATATATTGCTAATTATAGTAACATACATCGTTCATCTTGATCTTTCATAATCATCTAACAAAGACATACACTAACATATGACGAATAGACAACCAAGGTATTGTCAATGACAAATCGATACATCGGTCTTCGATGTCGATATACAAGATCAAATTGCTATAATCTCCCCGCCTCCCTTTTAATGAAGAATAATCGAATCCTAACACTCATATTTCTTTAATAAGCAGTTAAGCTTTCTCCCTTGACCTCTTAGATCGTCCAGTAATGCTAGTATGGGGTTGCACCTCCGCAGAAACAGAGGCAGAAATTGCGGTGATGTCCAGAACGGGCGAAGAATTCATACCAGTAGGAGGCGGCTCTCCGTCCGGTGAACTAAGTACCGTCTCATCATCATCATCATCATCATCATCATCACTAGTAGGCTCTCCGTCCGTTTATCTAAGCATCGTTGCATCATCACAACACTACTCCTTTGTCAGATCGTACAGAACAAATTGTGCTCTTTCCCAGTTTTTTAATCAAGTAATCCTGGTAAGGGTTCCATACATTTGAATCATACTCTAACTGAAGTTTTACTAGTGCTTATACAGTCTCTCCTTTAAATCCCCACTACAACCTTCTAAATGATCTCATAATCATAATTATGAAGAGATCTGTAACAACCTCATTAATGTGTTTATCCCAATGAAGATTTCTTTCCTTATATTTATTTACACCTAGATACTTACAGTGATCGCCTTGAGTTACTGTCATTCAATCAACACAGCAATTAAAATTGAAAGGTCTTTTCCTTCATTGTCTGCTTTCCACCTCACAACATTGTCATGGTCTTTCTTTTTTCAGTCGTTCACAATCCTGTAACTTACTTACTATTCTATGCAGAATAACATTATCTGCAAAAAGCCTTAACTATGATTCCATTTTGTTTATTTATTTCTGCTATTTGTTTTACGTCGTACCGACGTGGCGACGATGGGAGAAGAAAGGCCTAGAAAGTGGAAGGAAGCGGCCGTGGCCTTAATTAAGGTACAGCCCCGGCACATGCCTGGTGTGAAAATGGGAAACCAAGCAAAACCATCTTCAGGGCTGCCGAAGGTGGGGCTCGAACCCACTATCTCCCGATTACTGGATACTGGCCGCACTTAAGCGACTGCAGCTATCGAGCTCGGCGATTCCATTTCTTTACTCGTAAGTATACATATACAGTATACAAGTGCCTGTATAAAAGTCCAATAACACTCCAATGTCCGATTCGTTGGCTGAACGGTCAACGTACTGACCTTCGGTTCAGAGGGTCCCGGGTTCGATTCCCGGCCTGGTCGGGGATTTTAACCTTCATTGGTTAATTCCAGTGGCCCGGGGACCATCCCTGCAACTCATACACCACACATAACACCATCTTCCACCACAATAACATGCAGTTACCTACACATGGCCAATGCCGCCCACCCTCATCGGAGGGTCTGCCTTACAAGGGCTGTACTCGGCTAGAAATAGCCACACGAAATTATTATTATTATTATTATTATTATTATTATTATTATTATTATTATTATTATTATTATTATTATTATTATACACCTTGGGAATTCCCCTGTTAATCATTATTGAATCAGATAATGCTTCATCTATTCTAATTATCTGAGTTCTGTTTTATAGAAATATAGCTACCATTCAGTTACCCTTCTGTGTAGTCCAATAGCCCCCATTTATTTCCATCTGTAGTCTCTCATGATCTACCCTATCAATAATGATGTCATTTGCTTTTCTCACTAACTACTTTTACGGTTTTCGGAAACGCCGAGGTGCCGGAATTTAGTTTCGCAGGAGTTCTTTTACGTGCCACTAAATCTACCCACATGAAGCTGACGTATTTGAGTACCTTCACATACCATCGGACTGAGCCAGGATCGAACCTGCCAAGTTGAGGTCAGAAGGCCAGTGCCTCAATCGTCTGAGCCACTCAGCCCGGCATCTACCCTACCAAAAACCTCGGATAGGTCAATAGCAACACAGTAGATTTGACCTCCTGAATCTGTAATATCTGTTATATCTTGCTGGAATAACCTTTCCTAAACCCAAACTGCCTTCTATCAAACCAGTTAGTGATTTTGCAAACATATCTAATCCTAATTGTAAAGAATGCTTTCGTATGCAACACATGTGAAGCTGACTGGCCTGTAATTATCTGCTTTATTTTTATCATACTTTTGTTTGTACACTGAAGCTACTATAATAACTCACCATGCATTTGGTATGGTATCGCTCCTTCATACAAACAGTACTTCAGATATGGTATCATATTCCAACCCATTGGTTATAACATACCGCAGTATCCCCAGAAATCTTATCACTTCCAGGTACTCTAGCTTTCAGCTTTTGTATCTTTTTAAAAAATATCATGATATATAAGCAACAGATCAATAATTATTATAGGTAAATTTCAGTACTCTGCTAATATTAGTCACCTCCTCTACCTGGATATTACACTTATATCAAACTACTTTCACATACCGCTGAATAAATACTTCTGCCTTAAGGATAGAGAAAGACTGAACCAAATTCTTTAGGATGAAATAGATTCTTCTAAATTGCATCTTAAGCTTAAAATAAAATAAAAACTGTTTTGTGAGATGTTTTATCTTCTCCATCCTGCTTTAAGGAGTGGAAAACTGGGTCTGACAGACATTTATAGAATTCTAGTACGGTACTTGAAATGTATGTTTATAGATTCATACTGCATTCACAGTAATTGGATTGACAAAGTGACAAAATTTGGAAGTACTGAGCTTGTAAGAAACCAAAACATGAGAAATTGTTATAAACATCAAGAAGTGGAAGCTCGAACAATTTGCCCAAAACCAGAGAAATTCAGACTCTTGCAGATCATCATCCAAGGCAAGATTGAAGGCATTAAATACTATTAAATGAAAATAGACTGATCATGTTTGGATTCCCGTGACTGACATAAACTCAAACCATAATCCAGTTGTTTGAGAGGTACAAATGCAAGTGAAAATCCAGTCAACAAAACATCAGAACAAGAGGATTGCCATAAAGAGCCTAAAACTTCTGGAGGTTTAAATTACAGTCTCAAACATCATCAACAGGAGAACTGCATGGCTGGATATCAAGTTTCAAAGCAGATGAAATACAAGAAACTGAAGTTGATCAGTTAGGCAGTTTAACTTCAGAAAAGAAAGATTGGATGAACAATAAGATTCTCGAGTTAATGGAACAACAGAGAGTTAACAAGAACAATGAGGTGGACCGAGTGAGTTGGCCATGTGGTTAGGGGCTGTGAGCTTGCATTCGGGAGATAGTGGGTTCGAAGCCCACTGTCAGCAACCCTGAAGTTGGAACAACCGAGAGTTAACAAGAACAATGAGGTGGACCGAGTGAGTTGGCCATGCGGTTAGGGGCTGTGAGCTTGCATTCAGGAGATAGTGGGTTTGAACCCCACTGGCGGCAACCCTGAAGATGGTTTTCCACGTTTTCCCATTTACATACCAGGCAAATTCTGGGACTATACCTTAATTAAGGCCATGGTCGCTCCTTTCCCACTCCTAACCCTTTCCTATCCCATCGTTGCCATAAGACCTACCTGTGTCTGTGTGACATAAAGAAATTTGTAAAAGAAAATATATAATAATAATAATAATAGTAATAAGGTGACTTATGTGAACATCCAAAAATCTATTAGAAGAAAGATAAGAGAAGATAGCAAAGTGTGAATTTACTGTTATAAAGGAATTAAAGATCGTGAATATAAACTTGACAGTTTCAGTTTGCATAAGAGAGTTAAGAAGGTATCATTCACTATCCAGAAATGAGTGGCCACAAAACTAGACAACAAAGACAATTAACTTGTTGTGGATAAGGAAGAGCAAGTAGAATTGTGGTAGAACAACATTTCAAATCTCTTCAGACATGAACGCTCAAAATCTGATGATGATCTCATTCTGTGATTGTCCTTGTACTTTTGTGTTTTCATGTTTGTCCTTATCTCCTCTTCCTGTTGCTCCCTTTTCTCACACTGACCTGCCATTGTTTATTAATAGTTCTTTTTCTTGTTCCTTAACATAAAATAAATAGAAAAACTATACTGCATGCATTTAAATGTTGACAATCCCATGGGTTGACCATGTCGTCAATAAAGAGGTAGAGCAACCGACGCGAAATCGGGAGGTTGTGGGTTCGGATCCCACTGGTGTCTGGTTGGCCATTTTTGTTCTGTACTTAACATCTCTTCATCACGTACTAAATGTACGTAACACGACCTAATAGGTTGAAAGTCTCTTTCAATTACAATGTGGTCGTGAAAATTCAGTATTCAAAGAGGTACTCTGTTGTGCCAGGAAATAAATTTCTAACCCTAGCAAATTGCAACAAAGCAGCCTATTTCAGCTACATCTTCCTCCTTGACAAATACAACCAGATACAACTGACCAAAGGAAACAAGGTAAAGCCAAATCAATAAATGACCACTGATCTGCATTTATGGCAGTTGCCCAGGTGGCAGATTTCCTATCTGTTGTTTTCGTAGCCTTTTCTTAAATAATTGCAAATAATTCCTATAAAAGAATATTTTCCTCACTTTGTCCTTTTAAAATCCAACTTTATCTTCATATTGTGATCTTTCCTATTTTTAAAAAACACTCAGATTTATTCATCTACTAATGTCATTCTATGCTATCTTTCCACTAACAGCTCAAAACATACCACTTAGTCGAGCAACTCCTCTCCTTTCTCCAAAGTCTTCCCAGCCCAAACTTTGCAACATTTTTGTGACACTACTGTTACTTTTCTTTTTTGTCAGAAATAACCCAGAGCAAATTGAGCTTCTTTTCTTTGGATATTTTTCAGTTCTTGAATCAAGTAATTCTGGTTAGGGAGCCATACTCTAGTTGGGGTCTTCCCAGAGACTTATATGCCCTCTACTTTACATCCTTACTACAACCCCTAAATATCCTTATAACCATGTAGACATGGGCACAGAAGGTTAGATTATCCTAGCTGGGAACTACTGACAGTAGTTTGACATCCACATTATGGCAAACTTGATATAGGAAGCTCAAAATAGGAAAAAATGAAATGGTGTATGGCTTTTAGTGCTGGGAGTGTCCGAGGACAAGTTCGGCTCGCCAGATGCAGGTCTTTTGATTTGACTCCCGTAGGCGACCTGCGCATCGTGATGAGGATGAAATGATGATGAAGACGACACATACACCCAGCCCTCATGCCAGCGAAATTAACCAATTAAGGTTAACATTCCCGACCCTACCGGGAATCGAACCCGGGACCCCTGTGACCAAAGACCAGCACACTAACCATTTAGCCATGGAGCCGGACTCAAAATAGGAAATATTACTTCTGTAAGATCAGGGTATTAGAAGAAGCGATTATCACTAAGGTGACTATAGATTCAATATCAGTCAGTGGATGTAAGATTTCTGAAATGAAAAGTCTGAAAATAAAATTCTTTCTTTTTTCTTCATTTCTTTCTTTCTTTCTTTCTTTCTTTCTTCCTTTCATGCTTTTCAGGTAGCTTTTAGTGCTGCTGTAAAATACCGTACTGGGGTGTTTAACTGGCATCTTTATCAGAGAGAAAATTGAATGTCACATGTCCTGGAGAGATAGTTGCTATAGAAACAGTGACCAGGTTTTCAATTTAGTAAAGCTACATCACCATCACGGTAAACTAGTCCCCCATTCGGATCTCCGGGTGGGGACTACACGAGAGGGGGCGATCATCAGGAAGATGGATACTGACATTCTGAGAGTCGGAGCGTGGAATGTTAGAAGTTTGAATTGTTGTGGTAAGTTAGAGAATCTGAAAAGGGAGATGGATAGGCTAAAGTTAGATGTAGTTGGTATAAGTGAAGTACGTTGGCAGGAAGAACAGGATTTTTGGTCAGGTGACTACCGAATTATCAACACGAAATCAAACAGGGGAAATGCAGGAGTTGGTTTAATAATGAATAAGAAAATAGGGCAGCGGGTAAGCTACTACGACCAGCATAGTGAAAGAATTATTGTCGTCACGATAGACACCAAACCAGTGCCCACCACAATAGTGCAGGTCTATATGCCTACTAGTTCAGTGGACGATGAAGAAATTGAAAGAATATATGAGGAGATAGAAGATTTAATACAATATGTAAAAGGTGACGAGAATCTAATTGTGATGGAAGACTGGAATGCAGTGGTAGGCCAAGGAAGAGAAGGTAGTACAGTAGGAGAATTTGGATTGGGACAAAGGAACGAAAGAGGAAGTTGGCTGGTTGAATTCTGCACTGATCATAATTTAGTCCTTGCCAATACTTGGTTCAAACACCACAAACGACGGCTGTATGCGTGGACGAGACCTGAAGACACTGGAAGGTATCAAATAGACTTAATTATGATTAGGCAGAGATTCAGAAACCAGGTGTTGGATTGCAAAACTTTCCCAGGAGCAGACGTGGACTCTGACCACAACTTGTTGGTCATGAAATGCCATCTGAAGTTGAAGAAATTGAAGAAAGGAAAGAATGCAAAAAGATGGGATCTAGACAAGTTGAAAGAAAAGAGTGTGAGGGATTGTTTCAAGGAACATGTTGCGCAAGGACTAAATGAAAAGGCTGAAGGAAACACTATAGAGGAAGAGTGGAGAGTCATGAAAAATGAAGTCAGTAGGGCTGCAGAAGAAATGTTAGGAAGGAAGAAAAGATCAACTAAGAATCAGTGGATAACTCAGGAGATACTAGACCTGATTGATGAACAACGAAAATACAAGAATGCTAGAAATGAAGAGGGCAGAAAAGAATACAGGCGATTAAAGAATCAAGTGGATAGAAAGTGCAAGGTAGCTAAGGAAGAATGGCTAAAGGAAAAGTGCAAGGATGTCAAAGGCTGTATGGTCCTGGGAAAGATAGATGCTGCATACAGGAAAATCAAGGAAACCTTTGGAGAAAGGAAATCTAGGTGCATGAATATTAAGAGCTCAGATGGAAAGCCACTTCTAGGGAAAGAAGACAAAGCAGAAAGATGGCAGGAGTATATCCAACAGTTGTATCAAGGCAAAGATGTAGGTAATTTGGTTCTGGAACATGAAGAGGCTGTTGATGCTGATGAAATGGGAGACCCAATTTTGAGGTCAGAGTTTGACAGAGCTGTGAGTGACCTAAATAAGAACAAGGCACCTGGAATTGATGATATTCCCTCTGAATTACTGACTGCCTTAGGAGACACCAGCATGGCAAGGTTATTTCATTTAGTGTGCAATATGTATGAGACAGGGGAAGTCCCATCCGATTTTTGACAGAATGTTGTTATACCTACTCCCAAGAAAGCCGGTGCTGACAAGTGTGAAAACAACCCACCATTAGTTTAGTATCTCATGCCTGAAAAATTTTAACATGTATTATTTACAGAAGAATGGAAAAACAAGTTGAAGCTGAGTTGGGAGAAGATCAATTTGGCTTCAGAAGAAATGTAGGAACACGTGAAGCAATCCTGACTTTACGCCTGATCTTAGAGGATCGAATCAAGAAGGACAAGCCCACGTACATGGCATTCGTAGATCTAGAAAAGGCATTTGATAATGTTGATTGGACCAAGCTATTTACGATTCTGAAGGTGATTGGGATCAGATACCAAGAACGAAGAATTATCGACATTCTGTATAAAAATCAGTCTGCAGTTATAAGAATTGAGGGCTTTGAAAAAGAAGCAGCAATCCAGAAAGGAGTGAGGCAAGGCTGCAGTTTGTCCCCTCTCCTTTTCAATGTTCACATAGAACAGGCAGTAAATGAAAGCAAAGAGGAATTTGGAAAGGGAATCACAATCCAAGGAGAGGAAATCAAAACCTTGAGATTTGCCGATGATATTGTTATTTTATCTGAGACTGCAGAAGATCTTGAGAAGCTGCTGAATGGTATGGAAAAAGTCTTGGGTAAGGAGTACAAGATGAAAATAAATAAGTCCAAAACAAAAGTAATGGAGTGCAGTCGAACGAAGGCAGGTGATATAGGAAATATTATATTAGGAAACGAAGTCTTAAAGGAAGTAGATGAATATTGTTACTTGGGTAGTAAAATAACTAACGATGGCAGAAGTAAGGAGGACATAAAATGCAGACTAGCACAAGCAAGGAAGAGCTTTCGTAAGAAAAGAAATTTGCTCACTTCAAACATTGATATAGGAATTAGAAAGATGTTTTTGAAGACTTCCGTGTGGAGCGTGGCATTGTATGCAAGTGAAACGTGGACGATAACTAGCTCAGAAAGAAAGAGAATAGAAGCTTTTGAAATGTGGTGTTACAGAAGAATGCTGAAGGTGAGATGGATAGATGGAATCACGAATGAAGAGATACTGAATCGAATTGGTGAGAGGAGATCGATTTGTCTAAATTTGATGAGAAGAAGAGATAGAATGAGAGGACACATATTAAGACACCCAGGACTTGTTCAGTTGGTTTTTGAAGGAAGTGTAGGTGGTAAGAATGGTAGGGGTAGACCAAGGTATGACAAGCAGATTAGAGCAGATGTAGGATGAAATAGTTACGTAGAAATGAAAAGGTTAGCACAGGATAGGGTGGCATGGAGAGCTGCATCAAACCAGTCTATGGAGTGATGACTCAAACAACAACAACAACAACAACAACACATCACCATGTGTTGAATGTGTCCAATTGTCTGTTCATTTGACACTGCATATGTTGTGTTAACCACACATCATATTTCATTCTCAGTCATTAGCATTAGAATATATTTATTTTCTATTGATATATATATATTATATATTTTTTGGATGAGACTGGGCTCCTTCAAACAAGAAACTCTTGGATTGAAATACCACTTGTAGGTTTCCTTGCCTCACTTTCAAACAGAACTCATATGTGATTTCTTTCTTTTTTAGGATCTGCTGCTTCTGGAAGAGCAAGAAGGGTCTGTGAACTTCAAGTTCGGAATTCTATATGCAAAACCGGGCCAAACTAGCGATGATGAGATGTTCAGTAATGGTTAGTGAGACTACCGTATGTTAGTTTAATATTGAGATCTCTGTTTGATTACTCTACACTGATTTTAATTTCTCATTATTCCTTTTCAGAAATGGGCAGTGCTGCATTTGATCGCTTTATTAGTTTGCTAGGAGGCAAAGTTCGACTGAAAGGATGGGATAAATACAGAGGGGGCCTGGATGTCAAAGGTGACGTTTATAATTTTTTTAATATATCATTGACCTGAGACTTAAGATACCAGTAACCTGCTGAAGTGTCCGTAGCGTAACGATTACTGCTATTAACCGCCATACTTGGAGGCCCAGGCTCGATTCCCAGTAGCCTGCCAGAAATTGTAAGATTTACAGGAGGGCTAGTATGTGATTAAAATGGTACACGTAGCCTACCTCCATTGGGAATGTACCTAAAAAGATCTGCACCACCTCAGAGCAAGAATACGAGTTTATTTTACCTCCCTTTTGGTGAAAGTTACTAAGAGATTAAGCTGCAAGCATGCTTACAAACATACAAATAAAAATTACATACATGAATTTGTTTAGCCCCTTGCTTGTAGTATGTACAATAGATCAATATTTTAGAAGTCCAGGTCTTTTCAATCAGATTTACATCTAAGATCTCACTTTATTTAAATGCTGAAGACCATTTTCATCAGCAAGACAAGTCCACAAAAAATAGTACTGAGCTCTTTGTCCCACCAACCCTTAGTAGCTGGAGAGGTATTTCCTGTCGTTGGTGATAAGGTTGATAGAAAATGTAAGAGGCACAGCATTCCACTTTTTCAAGCAGATATTGTTGATCAACACATTCATGGCTATTCTGGCTATGGTCATTCAGTCTTAGCCAGGCAGATGTCTCCAAAGACAATCGATTTAATATCAAAAAACTGAGAATATCTCTCTCATTCCACCTGTAAATGAAGGCATAAGAATACATCCATGGTATCCTCTACCTGTCATAAAAGGTGACTGAAAGGCACTCCCATGGGTTTTCAACTTGGGACTATAGGATGTAGATCACTTAAACACTAGCTGAGTCTGACGGTATTTCCACTTACATGGGCCTCCTCCTAGCTTTCATCTTTCATATCTGATCTTCCTTGGTCATTTCTTGTTCTCCTCCAACCTTGAGAGCATTAGGTTTGCAAGGTCTACCAGATTTTTCACTTTCATGCCCTTTATTGCCCTTCTCTTTCTTTTGCTGATACTGTCATTTTGTGAAGGTTCAAGGGTGTGACATGATATTTTGTATGAGTGATGGGATGACATCATTTTCAATGTGTTAAAAGGTTCAACACTTGTTTCTGGAATATACAAACAAAAAGGGGTATGCTTTGTATCTGGTAGATACATTATTATGAGCTTCTTTTTCATGATTAGAGACAACCAAATTGCATATGTATTGCAGGTCAGTTGGAGAAATGAATCCAAAACATTAAAATGGATGGTCAGAAGCAGCAAACAGAAAAGGTTTTTTTTTTTCCCCCTTCAGACATGTTTTTCTTGTATTTGATCATGTTTGTCTTTGACCTCTGAAGAAGACTTTTATTGGAAATTCACTTGGTGATTTCAGTGCTGTCAGAAAGTACAAAAATGATGTCTTCATCTTCAAGGCAGATTAGCTATACATTAACAGAATCTTAAAATTTTCTTTGCTATGAGCTAAACTCATTACAAAGTAGAGAATATTTAAATGAATAAAAATCTTTCTCCAAATCAATTTCTTTAATTTCATCTTAAAGATATGTGCAGAATTTTTCAGATAGTCAAAACAGACACTTAAGTCTTTGAGTTGTAGTTCTGAATTAATCACAAAATACTGTACAAAATTCAAGTCAATCATATGCTTAAAGGATGAGATATTGTACATATTCTGGTAAAATATCTATGGCTGTTAGAATTTTCAGAGTATGATGTAAAACATTTGTGCAGTTGTTATTAATGAGACAAAGAAAGGCAAAGAATTAAAGCATGCATTTTATGTGATTTTGAATTGGAATTGAATTCTTACTGTGTAATATCATTAAACCTATAGATTTATATGGAAGCCAGTGCATAAATTCAGGATTTTCCTTTTGGAACACCACTTGCTTCATTTTAACACGTTGAATGCCAGACTGATTTTTATAGGATTGCCGTCTAGTGCCGTGAGCTAATAACATTGAGTTACTCCCTGGTGCCAAAATGTTCACAGGCTTAACCAAGCAAATGATTGCTGAAATGAGGATGTATTTATGATATATTAGGTTAACTTATTATGTATATTACGTAAAATATTGCGACCCCATATGGGGTCGTATTGGTCATTACGAACTGTACATGTACACGCGCCCCCATATGGGGTCGTACTTACCCAGTAGTTACTGTCCCGACATTCGGTCATATTTACCTTTTCCTTTACAGGGACGCGTTAAACGCTGTTGATTATGATAGATGTGTTAGCTTGTTCATACTGGAGCCGTAAAAATGTACAATCCCCGATTTTACGCCAGGAAATGTTTGTAAATGATGATTTTCCGATTTTAGGTTAGGGAATTTTCGTATAGAATATAGTTATATAAAGTAGTGAAAATCATGTGAAATAGTAAATTAGGATGTAACAGAATAATATTATAAGAAGAAATAGTAGATAAGGAATATTGAAAAAGCATACAATTTTGTTTGTATAACTTTTAATTTGAATAAGAGAACCTGGCAGAGATGATTGTGCAACATGGGTAACCAGTGACTGTATCGTTGAAGACGGTCATAATTTTTTCAACAGCTGGCTTGGAAACCCGGATTACAGTGGGGATACGTATGCTGAAGACTGTAACATCAATGTGGATGAACGTGCGAGATAGCTATTTGCTCTGTACTGGGTTCAAAATCACTGTAACTATATACTTCGTCTACATCATCATTGTCAGACTTGTTCGATATGTCGTCCAGACTATCTGCAATAAATCTCTTACTGTTCGATTTACTAGTAACGGCTTAAAAAAGGAAAGGAAACTCACAGCACTGCACACTTGCATAAACAATCCGTGCGCGAGATAGACAATAACTTTGTCACCCTACAAAGCACTTTTGACCTACCCATATGGGGTCGCGCCAAAACAGGAATATAGGAATGGAAGGTGGGCTATGCACATACTTAAATAGACGACCAACAGATGGCAGGAAGAGACTTTATAGAGCTTCGAAACACATACTTACTGCGCACCCAAATGGGTTCGCACAGTTCTCGATTTAGAACGAACGTACGACCCCATATGGGGACGTGAAGTTCAAAAACTTTACTACTCTCACGTACCCAAATGGGGTCGCATGGCACTCAACGTATTAAACATTAAATATTAGGTATGAACCTTGTATGGCCTGTTAATTACTATTAGGTTTTTTTTTTCCAGATATGGCCATGTTGTTTTATGTCCCGCATGTACAGTACGCCAGTGCTTCAAGTATGTTTCCTATTACTTTGTACCTACATTTCATTTCTTTTAATCTGTAATTACAACTGGAATTTATATAATCTGTCTTTCAAAGCACAAAATATGGAATTTAGGACGTGTAAATGTGTTCTTGTACTTCTTGCTTTCATAGACTGTAAAGCTTAAAAGTTCTGTTAACTGAGTTGATACTGAAAAGAATGGCTTCTTTTTAACAAACAAAAAATAATTAAAATTAATATTCACCCACAAAATTAATTAAATACATTTATATTATGTTTTCAGGGGATATGACAGGGCGTTATTCAATTTATACCATCTATGAGGGCCATGAGATAATGTTCCATGTTTCCACCTTGCTGCCCTACTCAAAAGACAATCGTCAGCAGGTAATGAAACTTCATTTCCAATCCGCTGGTATTCTTACTGATTCATTACATAATTACCTATTTATAGTAGATATTGTGCTTAGTTTAACACATAGGTAATGGAAGATCTGCATATTTCTTTCTCTTTTAACTGTTGCACAAAAAGTTTGTAATTGCATTTATACAGGGAGTATAATTTAAGATTTCATACTTCTGATCACAGACCGCAGGAATCCCCAACCGAGCACCATACAGAGTTGGCAACAAAACAGTTTATTTTGTTTAAAACAGTTTCTTTCATTCTTAATATGTTTTCAGCTGTGTAATAAAATGCTGTATGTTTAACACCTAAATATAAGTAGGCCTACTTTAGAAATAATTTTTACCAGAGTTGTATGGTACGTAATAAACCAAGGTTTACAATTGAAAATTAGCCAGCAAGGAAATTTGGTTACCAGCTAGAATTATTTTTCCATTGGAACTTATGGTTGGCTGCTAAGGGAAACACACTGCTTGTCCTTTTTGGTAAACTGGCATATTATTGTCAAAGTCTGCACTGAAAACCAAAGTGTCATTGAACCAATTATAAGTGCAAAGGTGAACAATATCAATTTGAAACAAAATGTTCAAGACACCTCAAAAAACTTAAAACTGCATCAGTCTCATTAGATAAGTTGCAGCATGATTACTGTACCACTGAGGAAGAAGTTGAGATTTGGCTTGACCTGCTCAATTTTTTCAAGAATGAAAACAGTCCCAGTGACTTAAACAAATTCATGATACAACTTAACACTGCTATAATTGATGCTCATCTCCTACCCAGTCTCATGGATCCACGCTATCGGCGAAAGAGACTTAGTGAAGAACAATATCATTCTGCTGTGGAGTATGTTGAAGCTTACCACCCAGCCTTACCTAATTAAGTACAAAGCAAAATGTTCACCTTTCAAAGAATACCTGTTTAGTCCTGCAATAGCCTACTAAAGAAATTCAACCTCTCACATGGTTGGTGGCACTGGAGAATAACATTCATCACACAACTTTGGGCTTGGCACATCAGCTACATAATGCAGTTGCTTCATTAGCTAAGATAGAATGTCTTTTCTCCACTTTTGGGTTTGTGCATAGCAAAGTCAGGAATAGGTTAGGGACTGAGAAAGCTACCAAACTAGTTTGTGTTTTCCATGAACTCGACAAGAAACCCATTGAATAAAGACAAAGTGGCAGTGACCTTTGGATTTACAATATTTTTAAACATTCCTATAGTTTCCTATGAATGTTCTTTTGCAAAAATTTAAACAAGGACATCAAACCATTACAAAGTATCACTGTGTAAAATTTATACCATTATGCAAAACCTTCAGTAGAAGGCAGAGAAGACCACTGTATTCTACCAAAAAATGATGAATTAAAATAATGAAAACCAAAAAATCTCCAAAACATATCTTCTAAAAGAACTTGTTTTAAACAGTTGTTTGAAACATTGAGTTTAAAACTATTTTTAATCAATGTGTATTGTTTTAAACAATTTCAAACATGCTGTTTAAAACATTTTGCTTGTGTCAAGCTTGACCTGATTAGAAGTGTTGTCAGCTGACACAGCAGATACCTGGCTCTCTCGCTCAATTCACTAGCAACTATTGGGATTTTTAACCCGCCAATGCACGGGTTGGGTCTGTGAGACCCATGCGCTGGTATTTCCAACATTTTCTGATAGACGGTGATAGCTGCATACTTCCAGCTTCTGCTACCTTCCTTTTATCACTGGTGTAGTATTCCTGCAGACGAACATGGAATTCATTGCTTTAGAACGTGAGCAGTGATAAGTTAAAGTGCTATGTGGGCCTGTGAGACCCAACCCGTGCAGTCGTGTAAGTTTCTTTATCATAAGCATTTTAGTCTTTCCATGTTAACCGTGCACATAAAGAAGATTATAGGGTGATTATATCTTAGCGTCTTGTCCAAATCCTTGGTTTAGCTAGCCTGGCTGTCTTTCACCTTAGTTCCCTTGGGTTTTAAGTACAGAGGTGAGACTGAAAATGGGTTGACCTGGGCTAATCAGTTTGTTTCTTCGTAGGTCTAAGAAAAAGGAGTGTTATGATGTCAGCAGTCCACGTGATATGGAATGAGTTGCCGCATTATTGGAAGAACCATTATCAGATGATGAAATTTACTGTGGTTTTCCTCTCGTCGATGCACAGCGATGATAAAACTGAGGAAAGTATAGAAGGAAAGAGGAAGCCTGTAATAGTCACATTCTATAATTCAGCTAAGGGTGGTGTAGGCTGAGTAGACGAAAAGACAGCTCGAAACACCAGACGTTGGACAATGGTGGTCTTCTATGCATTTCTGAATATTACAGGCTTTAACGCATATTTAATATTCAGAGCCAACAATCCTAACTCTCCAGACGCAAGGAACAGAATAATTTTTTTGAAGACACTCTTGTTTCTTCTAACTGAAGAACAAATAAAAGAAAGAGCTGTGTCAAGATATCTTCCTAAGAGCATTTGCGATACTGCAAGAAGGATATCTGGGTTGACAACAGAAGCAGGATGTGAAAATACAGAAAATAAAAGAGGACGTCGTGCATACTGTAGAGTCAGAAAAGACCCGCTACTCGTGCTGTTTGTGCAGAAAGTTAATGTGTCTTGAACTCTCTGTATTTGTGTGCAGTGAATGTAAAGCTGAAATGTGAATGTTCCAGTGAACATTCTGGATCGTGAAGATTAGGTTATGATGATTTCATAAATCTTGACTTGATAAGTTCTGAATTTTGTGATCAAATATAATATTGTGCGTAAATTTGCAGTGGTTAAAGAATTGCTTTGTAAAATGTTAAGTAAGTGTTGATCACCAACGGTTTTGTGACAGCAATGTGTTTATAATGTTAGGGGAATAGGAGGGAATGAATACTGAAAATAAAAATATATTAGCATACTATAAAAAAGAAATATGATGATGGGTCTGTGAGACCCAACCCGTTTACTCATGTAACTTTTTGTGACCCGTGCACTGGCGGGTTAAGGTGTAGTATAAGGTTATTCATGATGGTCAAATACACTGCAGCACAGAGAATATTTTTTGTCGAGTGTTATTTGCACAAGAAGAAGAAACCAGTTAAAAGGTGCCTCAAAAATTCAGTAGACAGTTTCCTGGTTCGACAGTACCATCAAAACATTATGTGCAATAACTCATTCACAAGTGTCATTGTTCTGGTTCCGTAACTAACAAGAAAAAACAGGGAAGGAGAACAGCTCTTACAGAGGAGAGGTTAGAAGGTATATGGCCAAGACTGCAAGTCAGTCCTCATAAGTCACTTTGGAGGGCAACTCAGGAAACTGTATTTCACATTCATCACCATGTAATGCAGCAAAATGATTACATTTACGATCTTACTGGTCTCAATCAGTCCATAACATACCGCTTATAGATATCATTGCAAGAATATGATTTTGTAATTGGCTAGTGAATATGGATCCGTCTTTTATTATTATATTATTTACTTGTCCTGAGCATGTATATAACTGGTGAATGCAGTTTTCTTTGAGACGATTACGTCTGTTCACCATTGCTTGCAGGCATTGCGCTTGCTGTTTCCACTTCCGTATGCTCCTATTCCTCAGTACTCCGCTATGAAGTCTTTAGTTATACTCTCTGTAGAATGTGCCTTGTAGATTTGTAATAAATACATGCATTTTCTTTTTCCAACCAAGCAAATTTGTTACATGGTTTGGGACATGTAGCTGTGAGAATGCATTTGGGAGATAGTTGGTTCGAACCCCAATGTTGGCGGCCTTAAAGATAGTTTTCCATTTCCCACTTTCACACTAACCAAATACTGAGATTGTACCTTAATTAAGGCCACGGTTGCTTCCTTCCCATTTCTACCCCTGTCCTATCCCTTTGTTGCCAATGGTCAGGAGATGAATGTACGTGACATACTGTCTAATATAAAATGTGTTGCAAAATTGTACAAATTGATACACATGCTAGAGAACACCAAAACAAAGTTATTTTAGACAGGAATGTATATCTGCTGAAGTCAGCTGTTGGTGCTAGAGCATGTTTACAAAGCAGTTTCTTCGGGCCTGCTCACGTCAACTGCTATTGATTAGAGTGGTATTGCCTGATGCCTCAATTTCTTCCCCTGGGACACATGAAGCACACGTATGAGACACCAATTGAATCAGAAGATGAACCTCATCACAAGAATTGTTGTGGCTGCTGAAACCCTTTGTTTTAGACTGTGTACAACAATAAGTGCTTTGATATTGTACTTCATACCTTAATGCTGATAGTCTAAATTTCAAGCATCTTCTGTAACAACTTATAAATCTTATTTTTGTCCTGTATTGGCATCAACTTAACTAAGGTCAGGTTGAAGGAAGAATCCCACCTTCCAATACTTGTTTGTTTTTTTATTGCTAGTCTATGTAATTATGAAGCAAACATAATGAAACATAATTACATAGACTATAAGTTTTTAAAAAAGTATTGGAAGGTGGGATTCTTCCTTCAACCTAACCTTAGTCATCCTCTGTTATAACTAACATTTTTATATCACCCCCCACCAACAACTTTCAAAACATTTTCTAGTGCAAACTAGATTTCATCAGACTTATATTCCTATCTAAAATAAGTTTGCCTTGGTGTTAAACTTTTATATCAAATTGTACAGATAGTTTTACAACACCCTCTATGTCCAAACCATAGCAGAATTTTATAAGTGAATGAGTAATAGAATAATATATTTAGCTCCTACATTATTGTCAATCTCTTTGCAATACTTACAATAGTTCATACTGGGAGCTAGGGATGTGCCAGACAGGGAGAAAAGTATAAACATAAGAGAAAGGAGAACAAAGAGGAGAAACATTCATACAGATAGTTGAAGACAAGGAATACAAATCAAATATTGAAAGAGAAAAGAATTCAAGCAAGTTTTACTGCATATATGTATACTGAAAAGAGAATTGGTGCTGTCCCCCTCAGCATTTGGACACTAATCCTGTCATGTTTTCATGAATAAGGACATTACAGTGCATACCAAGATCATGGTTTACCGTGCTATTGTCATATCGACACTGCTTTACGGTTATGAAACATGGGCCCTCTAATGTCGAGATATCAAAAAGCTAGAGCACTTCCATCTGTAAAAACTTAGATCCAGCTTGAATATCAAATGGAAAGACCATGTCACCAACCTTGCCTTCTTGAGAAAGTGCATACTAGGTATAAGGATACTATCATTGACCACTGTCTCAAATGGATTGGCACACCCACCACATGAGCGATACCAGGCTTCCTCGTGAACTCCTGTGTGGTGAACTCTGCTCCAGCACAAGACTTTACAGAGTCTCCTTGAGGTATTTCAAGAACCATCAAAAGCATTCTATGAAGATGGCTGGAATCAACACTTGAACCTGGGATACAGCTGCTGAGAATCGTATACTTTGGTGCCACACTATTTCTACATCAGTTAATGTGTTTGAAGAGGAACTATGTAGATGTGAAGAGGCTAAACGAAAAGTACGGAAGCTCCATCAAGCTCAGCCCCACCCTCCCCCAGCCATTCCATGTGATTTGTGTGAATGTATGTTTTTGGCCAAGACTGGGCTACTAACTTACAAGAAATATATTCACAAAGCATTGGAAGTGTAAATATGTATACTGCTGAAGAATATGTATGTTCAAAAAATCTCCTTTGTCCTTACTAGACAGCCATAATTTTTATCCTTCATCTCTTCTGTTCCCTAGCTCTCTTTGATGTATTATACTTGTCTTTTCCTTTGAGTTACTTAAAAATCAAGGTATAAGAAGTATAGAATTCTGTCTCAGCAACTGCGTTCCTGGTCAATACTGTTCATGAGCATGTCATTTATTATATCATAGTATTTTATTTTGATGACATTGGAGGAGAGGTACACATTTGAGCCATTCTACCTTAAGAACTAATTAGAGGTAAGTTAGTACCTTCTCTAATTTCCAGGGAACTGCTCGATGAAGTAAACTGAAACAGGTATTGTAGGTACTTGTTGTTGTTGTTGTTTTTTTTACCTAAGTTCTCAAGAAAACATTTTGTGCTATGGTCTGTTATCTGTTCAATAGTGTAGTGAGGAAGCTTCAGATGGGATGGTCAGAGGCCAGAGTCTATGATAATGAATATTTAGTTCTTGGAAACAATAATATTTAAAATGAAATTCATTACAGTGACTGGAAACCTTGGATCCTTTAAAATGTCACTGTCTTATTTAATTATTCACCAATGAAACAAATTTACATATCTTACAGCAATATTCAGACTGTAAGTAGATGTTTACAATGCAATACTACTGAGAACACTGGTGCATAGGCCTTCTCTTACCAGTATACTGTATGCCATTACAAAACCTCAACTGATGTATGCCCTTGTTAGTCAGGTTTGCAGTCATCTCAGTCTGATGGCAATCAGCCACCACTGATATTTCGATGATTTGATTATGCACAGATACTCTAAGTTTGTGGCAAACTTTATAACCACTCTGTCATTTCAAATGCTATAATTCTATATATTTCTACAGTATATTGCTATGGTCTGTTATCTGTTCAACTCAGTACTGTATTCCCTTTATTTCAGGTGGAAAGAAAACGTCACATAGGCAATGACATAGTTAATATTGTCTTCCTGGATGGTGGGGCAGCAGAGATGAATCATTTCAACCCGTCCTTCATTAAATCACAGTTTACACGTATCCTTCTCCAATGAAATGCATACAGTATTTTGCTGTGTGAACTTTGTACGTTTAAATGAATGAAATCTTGTATTTCAAAAGTTCTTAATATTATATTTTTTCTTTCAGTAGTGTAATTGAAAACAAACTTACACTTTTATATGACTACTGAAGAAACCAGTTTGTACATAATTCAAAGGAGATTTACTTATACAGTAGAACCTTGTTTATCCAGCTCACATGGAATCAAAATCAATCCAGATGACTGAAAATCCATTAACAATGTAAATACTAGAATTTATATACATGTTATAAAAGTTACTTTCAGAACACTATCAACAGTACAAAGCAGAGTTCAGCTGGAAAGTCATGACACTTGCGCACAGGCTTCATTTCGTTTTGCAGAATGGACTCGTCCGTCACAGTCCTCCGAGGGGCATCAGTTCATTCCATAACAAGCTGTCCAGCTGGGAACTTCACTGTAAAATGCTGAATTTGGTGTCTCACTCCCTTCATCAACACTCTGGCAGACGCCCCACTCTTCTTCTTCCCTGCTATCATAGCTCACTCCACATACATTTTGGTGCCATGATATTCCAGCAGAGTTCTATCTAAATTTAACAGTAAATTAAAATACAGTACATATGGTATTAATTTTACTTCATTTAGAGTATTGTAGCCTATATTGTTTCAATTACTGTAATAAAGCAATAAGGAACAGGAGGTCTTTCCTATACCAATGGAACATCCATACTGACAAGAAGGAATTTTCCCAAAAGGAAATATTATTTTGTTTCAGAGTAATTTCAGGTTTATGTAACTAAGTTTATTTGTTGTAGACTAAAATAAATTAATCAAGTAGCACTCTTAAAATGATTGTGCATTGAACTCGGCAGACGTCTGTTGTGTTGCCGATAGGAAATATACGACATGGATCATTCTTAATTCAAATACTTTTATTCTATGAAGGTACATTCCTGAATAATGTACTCCTAACAAGCCAATAATAATGAATTTAAGATATTTAACTTGCCTAGATAATTATGATATGTACCATACATATTGTCGTTGTGCTATGTGCTAATATTTCAGCTTAGAACTCTGACCAGAAAGGTTCTGTCATCTAAGGTTCAGTATTGCATAAGCTGCATCAATGAATTTTCATTCTAAGTGATACATGTGCTGCGGGTCAGTATTTCTTCCCTCAACATTGTCACATAACGGTGTTTCAAGGCGCAATGACGATGTGTACATGCTGGAACTACAATGCAGGCCTATAGGAGAAATTGGTGGAAGACGAAATATAGACTAAGCCCTCCATACAGTAACAAGAGTAGTAGAAGAAGAAGATCTATTGCACCTTGCTATGTTAATCAAGTTTCTTTCTTTCAAGTATATTGTTATCATGCATAAGACTCCTTAACAGTGAATTACAGATGTTTTCGCTCTGGTAACCCACGACCCAGTTGATGATAGCTATCGTCTGCACATCTACTCTGAAGAATCTGTCCCACTTTTTGGACCATCATTACCTTGTCCACCAGTTTTTAGGAACTCTCAAGAGTTTCGGGAATTTTTACTAGTCAAGTGTAAGTTTGAAATTACTACCTGTCATTTATTCAGATTTCCATGAAATCCAAAACTTAAACTGGTCACTTCAGAGATAATTTACTGGTTATTGTTAATAATTTTGGTTTTGTGGCATGAGAAAGATAATACTGAAGATGAAAATATAGTTTCAAGACGTGAATAATTCATAGTTAGACACTAAAATGTCTGCTGTAAGATGTCCATAACATAAATTATCATTTTTCAAAATGTCCCTTAACTGAAAACTTCCATATGATATAAGTATCCTTATTGATTTAATGCCTTGATAATTGTATGCACATTTTATTAATGAAGTTTATGTTACTTACAAACATCCATTTTTCACTAAACATTTCCAGGTTTCATTGTTTCTCTGAAAATTCCTGGTATATTCTTAATAATAATAATAATAATAATAATAATAATAATAATAATAATAATAATAATAATAACAATAATAACAACAACAACCTACAAAGTGCCCTCACATGCCCTCCTTACCAGACTGGAGCAACAGATAGAACATAAGATCGACAAATACCAGGCAGCCTTCTGACCACACCAATCATGCACGGAACTGATGTAGAACCTCAAGGTGATACTCCAACACTGCCAGTTGAACCACACATTGGTCACTTTCATAAACTTTAAAAGGCATAAGATTCAGTTGACAAAAGCGCCTTGTTGAATATGCTAAGGGAATACGGTGTAGACCAAAAAACTGCATTTAACCAACAGACATTGCCAGACACAACATCTAATGTGAAATCCCCAAGGAAGCCATCAAAAAACTTCATGAGATGGCCATCAAAAATGGGCTCCAAATTTGTTAAGAAAAAGCACAGTACAAAGACTCCTAGAACCCAAACCTGCGATCACGTGTGACTAAATATGGCAACAACATACAAGTTAATCATATCAAGTACTTGGGAAAACATATTGGAAGCACTTGTAACAAAATATTTGCCAACAAAATTTGTGCAGAAAAATGACATAAAGGCACCCAGAATATCTACAAAAAGAAATCATTTTCCACAAAAGGCAAACTCCACCACTTGGTACTACACTTTCTCTCACAAGTACTCTACATGGCTGAGACATTATCATTAAATACCAACATCAAAGTCATTGTGAAAATGGAACAGCAGATACTGAGCAAAATTATCAGACCGAATGTCTAAAATGGTATCTGGATGTGCAGAAGATTGGAAGAACTTTATTCACTGACCAAACAGTTCACTTAAGTCGCACAGAAAAGACTTATGAAATTCTTTGTCAGTATTGACCCACTGGCAACCACACAAACTACACATAGACAAACAATCAAGTCACACAAGTTCACACCTTAGGGACTGATGTCAAGAAATTTGAAACTCAAAAATGCATGGACACAAGAAAGACAACAGATTCATAGATAGAGGATGAGGAATTTTAGGAAAAGAAGAAGAACACGAAGACCAATGCTAACTAATGGTTCTAAGTACTCCTTAACAGCCTAACTCACAATATTAATGACAATAATTATTGTATGGTTTCATCTATCATGCACATGTATTTTGATTTAATGCCACTTAGGCTCCCTGCATACCAAATTTGACTTCCTATTGTACTCAACTAGGAAGCAGAACCAACCAGCTGAGTTTCAAATAATGTTTTCAGGTATAGACCAAATGTGTCACCAAAGATCTTTTACATGTCGGTACCATACAACATGGAGTGCTGAATGGACACTCCAACTTCCTCTGGCAGGTTTGAAGCCACAATCCAATAGCTATATTCTGACTCAGTTGTTTTTGTCTGTACAATTTTCCCATACCCCTGCTCTTGTTTAGTATATTAAGACAACTACAGCCCAGCAGATGCCATGTTTTAAACTATGACTTTCTCCGGCTATTACTAGGCCTTCTTGACTGAGTGACTTGTTTGTATTGATGAATGCACCTCTAATTGCTTTTTTTAACCTCTGTGAGATTGGAGTCTGATGTGTCTATGACCATCCATCATCTAAACCATACAATTTTCATTTTCATTTTCTTTTCATAGTTTCAGTTGTTACAAGGATTTATACTAACACAACTACTGTATTTTAATGATAAATGACTTACCTCTTTGAAAGCACTCATACATTCTTGAAGAAGATGACCACTCCCATGTGGATGAAAGCACTATTGAAAGCATTTATCTTCCCTTGAAATTCACAAAAGGTTTTTTATGAGCATTACATGCAATGAAGTCAGGGTGAAGCCAAGTGACATAGTCACTGGGTTATCACCTAGGGAGCTATGGTTCAGGTCCCAGGCAATGCAACTTGAGATTCTCTTTGTGGTTTGGATTCCACATAAAACTGCTGGCTCAATGGTTATGATCACAATATCAATAGTTATGTAAAACTACAAGCTTGAAATCAGGATGCCATACCTCTCCATTTATCATGTGATTATAACTTACTCACATAAGTGTCATATTTGGGTCAGGGAGATACAACTGGAGAGGAGGACCGGTATCTCACCCAGGCAGCCTCACTCGCTATGCTCAACAGGGGCCTTGTGGTGGGATGGGAAGATTGGAAGGTATAGACAATGAAGAGGGAAGGAAGTGGTCTTGGCCTTAAGTTAGGTACCATCCCGGTATTTGCCTGGAGAAGAAGTGGGAAAACCATGGAAAATCACTTCAAGGATGGCTGAGGCAAGAATCAAACCCTCCTCAGCACAGTTGACCTCCTGAGGCTAGTTGGACCCTGTTTCAGTCCTTGTACTAATTTTTAAATTTCGTGGCAGAGCCAGGAATCGAACCTGGGCGTCTCGGGGTGGCAACTAATCACACTAACCATTTTACTATGGAGGCAGACCCTTATTAAAAATATATATATAAAAACTGTTATATGAAAACTGAATAATTCATGAATGCTTGTCCCAATGCATACAAGTGGTTCCTGTGGATAGTTAGGGAACCCTTCAGTGTGCTGGTTGCAAAATTTCCTTTATTAGGCTTTTATCTAGGTCAAACTGTTAGCAGAACTGGACAAAATGATGGTTCCTCTAGACCTTACCATGTGGCCAGTTACCGAGATATCTGACAGCTGGTGCTAATCTTTGTAGTAGGGGACTGAAGCATTGTAGATGCTACACTTATCGTTGTGGACATCAACCAGTTGTTCTGAGTGAGCCTCTGTTCTTACTGTAGGTCCAGTTATCCACCCCATGCTGTTGTCTTAGAAGACTTAATGTGTCTATTATCCTAGTGCTGCCATTTTCAGAGATACCATGGACCTCTTCATACATGGAATAGTTCTTCTTCTGCAGGGTTTTTGCAAATAGTAATCACACTCGATATCTGGCATTTTGTGCAAGGATTTGCCATGTGGATATGCTCCCAAGATGAGACCAAGGATTTCTTTCTTGCTGAGACAGTCTCTCTTTCTTGAGATCTACCCAGACATTTTGATTGCTTCCTTCTACTTGCTGATTGTGAAGGCCTCAGGTTTATTTACCCATGAGTTGGCTGCTGGACATTCCTTGTTCAGGACAACTCCTCTGCCTTATTATGGCAGTGAGCAGCAGTTCGAAAACTCGTGTTCAGAGAGCTGTTTCTTAACAGACATGGATATCCCCATTTTCTGTGCCTATGTCCCTGTTCTTATCGATGCTGAGCTACTACAGGCATTCCTAGATCCCATGCTCATAATTCCTTGTATTCCAATACTTATAAACATCGTTAACATTCTTCGGCTTCTGGCAGGAGCTTATTTTCCAAAGGAAGGCTTTCCATTTTATTTTAAGCAGTCCAAGACCTCAGTACTTTCTTTCTGAATATATCATAACGTCTGGTATGTCTATTGGTAGCAGTAAAATTTCTGTAAGAACACTCTTAATCAGAATATCGGCATAATTTAGAAAATGAGTGGGTATCTCATTTACTGAAGTATTCTGGAAATGGCATATTAAAATTGAACTAACAAAGAAAAGAATGTAAGAAGATCTGACTTTGTTATAATATCATGAATAATTTGCTTAGGTTATTTATTTATTTATTTATTTATTTATTTATTTATTTATTTATTTATTTATTTATTTATTTATTTATTTATTTATTTATTTATTTATTTATTTAATTAATTAATTAATTAATTAATTAAAGTCTTGTTTGTATGTTAAAAATTAGTACAATATGTCATTTTATCATATGCAGAGGCATAACTCAAGTTTTTATACATAATTATTCTAATATACAATTGTCGTGTTTAAACATCTACAGTAATCAACGGTGAGAAAGCTGCCTTCAACACGCCTACATTCTCTCAAAAGCGGGAACGTACACTGGATATGCTCATTAAAGACCTGTGTTCAGAGCACATGAATGATGGCAGAGGGGTAAGTTTCCCACATTAATTCATTCCCATTTTTCATGTTATTACAAATGTACTGGTACAGTACTATTACTAAGTGCACTGTCTTAAAAGAACCCTGTCATAATACTTCATTTCAAAAATACATTTTTAATGGTACATACCTCTCTGATCAATTTATTAGCCTTGATCAGACTAAGAATTAGAGCAATGTTTCATTAACAGAAATATCATTATGGGATTTAACACTTGATTTTCTTGTTTTAATGTGCAATAGAGAAGTTGTTAGATGAGTTTTACCTATTCACTTGATTTTTATTTTTCCATCATTAGGAATTTTACTTAGTTATCAGTATTCTAGATAATATATAAGATAATATTTTTCTTTAATAAAATAGCCTCCATGGCTTAGGCGGCAGTGCGTCGGCATCACACCGCTGGGTTCCTTGGTTCATATCCCAGTCACTCCGTGTGAGATTTGTGCTGGACAAAGCAGAGGCAGGACAGGTTTTTCTCTGGGTACTCTGGTTTTCCCTGACATCTTTCATTCCAACAACACTCTCCACTATCTTTACATATCATCTGTTAGTCATTAATCATTGCCCAGAGGAGTGTGACAGGCCTCAGCAGCTGGCACAATTCCTATCCTCACCGCAAGATGGGGGTTTCATTCATTCCATCGCTGACCCAGTCACTGGCTGGAAAACTGGTTGTAGTTTTCATTTTCATTTTCTTTACTAAAATTAGCACAGAATACCATAATTGGACATTGACAAGAAGAAGAAAGCTATTTATGAGCACATTTGGGATGAATATAACTTGCTTATCATCACAGTGATTGGTCTTCTCCTTGGTTTATGGGGTACCTTCCCAAACTGCAAGATAACATTGTAATCAGTATTACTGTATAAAGGAATCAGTAGCTATACTAAAAAATCATTTATATGGCATTCAAACCAACTAGAAGCAACAACAAAATTTACTATATTAGGATTAAAATCTAAAATAATATTATTCTGTGTCGTAGAGGCTAGCCCATCTTGGGCTAGATTAGTAAATACATTTCCAACAAAAATTTTGTAGTACTAGGCAGGGTTTGTATTTTCAAAATTGTATTCATAAGTGACATAGAATCAAGTTATATTGAATGTATGTTCTGACATGTTTTAGACCATGCTCAATCGACGAGCATTCAGTGATGTGCTTCCCGACCCACCTCGGGGATCAAGACGCAAAGAAGAGGCTCGTCAGGTGGAGTTTGTTCGTATCGGTCAAGCGCTCAAACTAGACACTATCGTAAAAGGAGACGCTCCCACCAGCCTTGCCACAACTGGACTGTTCAAGAGAGCACCATGGGAACCACACTGCTTCTACCCAGACTTCGGACATGAGATCGTTTGTGGTGATTCGTGGGGAGACATTCGATTATTAGTGGCAACTGAATCTGGAGTTTACCTCATTGAAGGTAGGTTATGATGATGATGATGATGATGATGATGATGATGACAATGCTGCTGGTGGTGGTGGTTGTTTCTATATGATTATGTTCACATATATTAGTACCAAAAAATGTACCAAAAACATGTGTTTTCTTTTCAGTCAATCATCAATAAGCTGAATTTACGGCTGTTGCCCAGGTTGCAGATTCCCTATCAGTTGTTTACTTAGCTCTTTCTTAAACGTATTCAAAGAACTTGGAACTTTAGCAAACATTTCCCTTGATAATTTATTCCAATCCCTTACTCCTTGTCCTATAAATTAATTTTTGCCCCAGTTTTTCCTCTAGAATTCCAACTTTATCTTCATATTATGATCTTTCCTACCTTTAAAAGCTCCACTTAAGCTTATTCATCTACTAATGTCACTCCACACCATCTCTCCACTGACAGCCGAAACATACCACATATGATAAAGATGTTGATTCCCATAGGGAACCTGAAATATTTGTTCCTAATGAGTAAATTAATAATACCAATATAGTTGGTCCATTATTGGGCATTATAAATTTTCCAGCTAACTCATTCCTGGTTGCCAGTGTTTTGCCCCAGTGTGCTAAGTTGGGCTCATCAGTTGGTAAGGCTAGTGCATACCGTGGAGACCACTGCGTAGGCTACTTGGAGCCACCGGCAGTGCCAATGCACTATGAGAGACTTTGTCTCATTTTCAAAAATTGATGCCTGCCTGGCCATCAGATGATAAAGATGTTGATTCCCATAGGGAACCTGAAATATTTGTTACGAATGAGTAAATTTATAATACCAATATACTGCAGTTGGTCCTTTATTGGACATTATAAATTTTCCAGTTAACTCATTTCTGGTTGCCAGCCTATGCATCTTGGTGGGTGAAAACACTGGGGTGAAACTCAGGCAACCAGGAATGAGTTAGCTGAAAAATTTATAATGTCCAATAACGGGCCAACTATATTGGTAACATACCACATAGACGAGCATCTTGTCCAAGTCTTTCCAGACTGCAGTTTGAATCATTTTCATAACACTACCCCTTTGTTGGAAATCATCCAGAACAAATTATGCTGCTTTCCTACGGAACCTTTCCAGTTCTCATATCAAGTGGTGCTGGTGTGGGTTCCGTACACAGGAACCATGCTCTAATTGGGGTCTTCCAGAGACTTTAACACACCAGACAGAATTGGAAAGCACTGATGATTATCTTATACATAATCACGTTTCATAAGGAAGCCCTTGTCTGTGGTGAATTATTTCATGAAGAATGATGATGATGAACACTCTTGTTACGATGTAAGCAAAATCGGGAGAATGGCAAAATGTGATGATATTAGGGGCATTCTTCTTTGCAGGATCATGAACTTTCTTTTGTACATTTTAATTCCAAGAATTTATTAATTATGTAGCAAAATGATATAAATTCAGGTATTTCAGTTTGATTGTATTCATTTAACACACTTCTCTTTATCAACATACACAATACAACATACCACACTACCAACCATCACAGAAACATGCAATAGTAAATACATCCCTCCACATAAGGTTGGCATAAGAAAGTGCATCCCGTCGAAGTAGTCATAAAAAATTGGATTTGTACTACAACGGCCTTTTTGTGAAGTCACTAGTGCTGAAATGACTGATTTTTCTTTGCCTAGAGGCAACAAAAATTGTTTATAATTACTAACAAATGTTTATGTGCAAAAATCATACATGTGGCACACACAGACAATTTTGGGCCTTGACTTCACAATCCAGATATCCTGCAGATATTAGAGTGCCACATGGTCAGTGTGCCAACATCCCAAAATGGCTTAATTGGCTTTTATGATCGGGCTAAAATGATACACTTTGTAAAAAGTTTGTCTAGCTCCCATCTCCTATTTCTCTCAATAAATAACACTTAGACATGATATAGGCTTTTTGAGCTTATGCTGTGTCAAGAAAAGAAGGTGAAATTCTTTACGTTTTGTAAAGAACTTTGCCCCAATATACTGCTCAATCAATGGTAACATTAAATAACTCTTGTTTACTGAAGATGAACTATGAAATATTCTTCTTCCTACCCTTTTCCCCAACTTGTTTGGGTCAGCACTTGAGGTGGAGTTGGGCCCTGTTTTACAGCCAGATTTTCTTCCTAATGCCAACCCTATATGGAGATTAGGTATGTATTCACTACTGTGTGTTTGTATGCTGGATGGTAATGTGGTGTGTTGTATGTAGATGAAGAGAAGTGTATTAAAACCAATACAAACAACTGTCCCAATGCCAGAAAAATTAACCATACACAACTATAATTCTTCACCAGCTGGGAATCAAACCCATGACCCTCTGAACCAAAGACTAGTATTCTGGTCATCAGTCAAGGAGTCAAATATATAATGCATTATAAATTAAAACTTTCTTATTGAAGAGATACTAACCTTATCATGTCTTCTTTACATTACAGATAGTATGTCGCATAGACTTGTGTTTGATAAAACAGTCTTGGTCAAACAGCTGAATGTGGTTGAAGCACATGGTATCCTTTTAATACGAGCAGATAAAGGTAAGTTGAAAGTAGATTTTCTTCAAGATTATCTTAAATATACCGAACATCTGTTATTTGCCAATTTTTGAAAACAAATTAAGTGATCATAGAGATCAACTTGGGATCTTAACATTAAAGACTTATTTCAGATTGTGTGTAAATGTAGATCTTGAATATCTTAGAGAAGAACAGTTTTGAGTTCCATAGAGATGAATGGGAAGATAGGTTACTACATTTTGACTTAAGGGTGTTAATGACTGTTAGGGAAATTAGTGTTTTGTGATAATACTATGTAATATGCAAAATATTGCAGCCTATATTTGTATTTATTATGAACTGATTATGCTCACTTAATAATAATAATAATAATAATAATAATAATAATAATAATAATTATTATTATTATTATTATTATTATTATTATTATTATTATTATTATTATTATTATTATTATTATTAGCCCGCCTGGTGGCCATGATCGTTAAGGCGCTGAAGTCTAAAAACGGTCTAACACCGAGGTTAGCCGGTTCGAGTCCCGTTGGTCGAAAAAATTTTCACCATCAGAATGTTGGCCGGCAGGGTAGGGGAGGTGGTGGTATACAATTTCTAATCACTAGATTGCGTGCCAAAAGCCTGGATTAAATTCCAAACCTCTCCGCAGTGCTCATATGGAGTGAGGGCATATGACGCTGTTGATGGTGATTCGTCCGTCGGATGGGGACGTTAAGCCTTGAGCAGACCCCTTGGTGCTATTCGACAGGAGTAGGCTATGTGCCGGCACCGGGTTTCACCCTCTCCCTACTATCATATATCATGTCATTCATTTCATCTCTCATTAACTCCTCTGATGAGGTTGACGTCAGGAAGGGCATCCGGTCGTAAAAAACCGCCACGACAAATTCATCTCACCTCATACCCGACCCCGTAGGGAAACGGGACAAGGGTTGGACAAACAACATTATTATTATTATTATTATTATTATTATTATTATTATTATTATTATTATTATTATTATTATTATTATTGTTACCATGGTTTGGTGGATTAGCAGAGGTGAAAGAAGGTGCTGGGATGAACAGGTCTCAACTTACGAAATTAAAGTTAATTTAAAATTTAACAAGGTTATATTTTCTTTTTAAGATCAAGAAATAACAAATATAACAGGTACACAGTAGCCTAGCCACAAATCGAGAATGTACAGTTACAGTGTTACAGGTTTTGGGCTCCGAGAGCCAGACACATAATTCTTGAGCAATTAGCCCAACTTTAGCCAGACACCAGGTTTGATAAAGGGGCAGAAAACCCCAATCATGCCCAGGAGCTCTTGCTCCCTATTACTCAGTAAAGCCTGCTCGAGGCACACAGAAATCAAAATGTTAAGAAAGAGCAACCCGCTCTTAAAGTTCAAGCCTATCAAAGGCCACACCAAACTCCACCTTCAAGCTGACCTCCAAGCACATGAAAACGGGGGTAAAAATACCCAACCTACTGAGGCCTACTCAATAAAGAAACAGGACAATTACATGGCCTCCAAAATACCAAATTGAGAGGAGGCGTCCTAGCACTCCTAATACACTTTATTTAAAACCTATTTGGCACTAGGCCGCATATGCAAGGGCTAATCCCATACTAAAGAGGTGACACGATAGGAAAACTTATTACATTACAAAACGAAGAAAAATGGTTGAGAAAACGTAGTCACCTCAAAAACAATATGAAAGGGAGCTCGAGAGGGTTAGGCACTCTCTATCCCAGTTTGTAGTTTAAAGAGATAGAATTTATACCAAGAATCTATTACATTTTAGAGGAAAGTTACATGATAAAAGGTATCGAACCTGCCCCGAGAGTCAAACTGCTGAGCTAGCAAGAAAAGAAGTTATTAAAAGGCCATTACCTTATTGATGAACCACTGCCCGACAAAAGAGGTGCTTCCCGCCCCCTGCTACATAATTTACACAATGATAGATGTTACTGAAGTGGCGCAGAGACCCGAAAATCAGCAGTTTATATACCCTCGCGGAACATTCGAGACCTTTCATGAATGATAACACCCGCCCACAAGCATTTTATTGGACGGCCAAAACATTACAAGTCAAAACTGAAGAAGACATCTAGGATTGGTGGAAAATTAATTACAAAAATTACTCATTGGTCGAATTCAAAACTGGCGGAAAGAAGGGTTATACGGCCAACCTAAACAATGACTGAAAGAAATTTAACAAAGAACAAACTTATGCATACTAAAATTCTTCAAAAAAAATGTTCTTTCACTTCGCACTAGGGTGCACCGTTGTATTTCTTCAGTAGTGCCATCTAGAAGAGAATGTTCACACTTCTCACTACAGAGAAAACAAAAATAAATTGAAAAAGACACAGTTCAGAACTCTTCAAAATTTATAGATAGCGACATCTTCTGATAACCTTTAGAATTAACATGGTTGTTAGAGTTCAGGCTTCCTCCAGTAGAGGAGTTTCAACTGGCGCAAGGTTTGAATTAGCGGCGCGGAGGTGTACCGCCTGGAATAATAATAATAATAATAATAATAATAATAATAATAATAATAATAATAATAATAATAATAATAATAATAATAAACACAGACATTCTGAAGTGATTCCATGCCAGCCAGATGGCCATCCTACCAATTTCAATATTTTAGTAAAAGTGGAATTCCACTGGAGAATTTCTAAAGTTAATTTAATTTTGTCAGCTGACACTGACTAGGCCACCAGAGTTATTTATTTAATATACCAACGATAGTGACACAGTGTCAGTATTTCTGACCATTGTTTAATCATGCATTGCATGTAAGCTTTGTCATAGCATTCTTTCTGATTATATTAGACATGTTTGCAAAATTAATAACTGGTTCAATATAAGGTAGGCTACTCTTGTTTGGGTTTAGGAAAGGTTATTCCACTGAAGCTCAGCTTGTGAGATTGGATTCCAGCAAGATATAGCAGATATCTTGGATTCAGGAGGTCAAATGGATTGTATCACAATTGACCTCTCTAAGGCATTTGGTAGGGTGGATCATGGGAGACTACTGGAAAAAATGAGTGCAATAGGACTGGACAAAAGAGTGACTGAATGGGTGGCTATATTTCGAGAAAGTAGATCTCAGAGAATTAAAGTAGGTGAAGCTTTATCTGACCCTAATAATTAAGAGGGCAATTTTTCAAGACAGTATTATTGGATCTTCACGTTTTCTTATATATAAATGATATGAGTAAAGAAGTGGAATCAGCTATAAGGCTTTTTGCGGATGATGTTATTCTGTATAGAGTTATGAATAAGTTATAAGATTGTGAGCAACTGCAAAATGACCTAATAATGTTGTGAGATGGACAGTACGCAATGGTATGATGATGAACAGGATTAAATGTCAAGTTGTGAGTTTCACAAATAGGAAAAGTCCTCTCAGTTTTAATTACTGCATTGATGGGGTTGAAAGTTCCTTATGAGAATCATTGAGTGTTAATATAAGGAAAGATCTTCATTGAGGTAATCACATAAATGGGATTGTAAATAAAGGGTACAGATCCCTGCACATGGTTATGAGAGTGTTTAGGGGTTGTAGTAAGGATGTAAAGGAGAGGGCATATAAGTCTCTGGTAAAACCCCAACTAGAGCCCTTTCCTGTCCCATCATCGCCATAAGACCTATCTGTGTCGGTGCGACATTAAAAAAAAGACCCCAACTGGAGTATGGTTCCAGTGTATGGGACCCTCACCAGGATTACCTGATTTGAGAACTGGAAAAAATCCAAAGAAAAGCAGCTCGATTTGTTCTGGGTGATTTCCGACAAAAGAGTAGCATTACAAAAATGTTGCAAAGTTTGGGTTGGGAAGACTTGGGAGAAAGGAGACGAGCTGCTTGACTAAGCGGTATGTACATTGAATCAATAAGAGTATGTTACTGCGTAGATAGGGTGAAAGTTCCTTATGGGAATCATTGTAAGTACCTAGGTGTTAATATAAGGAAAGATCTTCATTGGGGTAATCACATGATAAAATGTTCCGAGCTGTCAGTGGAGAGATGGCGTGGAATGACATTAGTAGATGAATAAGTTTGAATGGTGTCTTTAAAAGTAGGAAAGATCACGATATGAAGATGAAGTTGGAATTCAAGAGGACAAATTGGGGCAAATAATCATTTATAGGAAGTGGAGTTACGGATTGGAATAACTTATCAAGGGAGATGTTCAATAAATTTCTTGTTCCTTTGCAATCATTTAAGAAAAGGCTAGGAAAACAACAGATAGGGAATCTGCCACCTGGGCAACTGCCTTAAATGCAGATCAGTAGTGACTGATCAAAAATTGACTACCTCAACTTTGATTGAAGCAGAAAACTTGGGATCATAGGTTGGACACACTACCAATGAGTAAGCTAAGGTTTTAAGAAATTATGTTTTGTTTTAAATTTGAATAAAATTCGTGATTGTCATATACCTGCATTTATGATGATTATTAGCATTTTATCATGGTCAACTATCACAGAGACACACGTTAGTGAACATATCCCTCCACATAGTATTGGTGTCATGAAGGGTATCTGGCCATAAAACAGGGCTAAGTCCACATGTGCAAAACATTTTGCACTCACTATTCCAATAAAAAGTATAGGAAAAGTGGAGGAAGAAGATTCACAGTTTATGAGAGTTGTAACATATTTTGTTACAGGTCGTGATAGTAAAATCCATGTGTTCAGACTGTCCGACTTTGATGGCGAATACAACAGTGACCACTGTGCCAGAGGGCGTCAAGACCTCAAAGAGAATCGCCTGGAGCGAACTCGTGGTTGTCACATGTATGCCATCAGTCGTCCAGGAGGTTCACATTTAAGAATGGTACGTATGCTAACCTCATCATTTCTACATTACCATTGCATGCTACATCTACTCTAATCTGTTTGTAACACCGTACACAAATCTTGGCCTCCTGCTGCTAGTCTTAACTTCTAAATTTTCCTCCAAAACCAACTGAACAAGTCTTGGATGTCTCAAGATGTATCCTATCAATGTAATTCTTCTTCTGCCCAAACTTCACCAAAATTGTTCAATCAATCAATCAATCAATCAATCAATCAATCAATCAATCAATCAATCAATCAATCAATCAATCAATCAATCAATCAATCAATCAATCAATCAATCAATCAATCAATCAATCAATCAATCAATCAATCAATCAATCAATCAATCAATCAATCAATCAATCAATCAATCAATCAATCAATCAATCAATCAATCAATCAATCAATCAATCAATCAATCAATCAATCAATCAATCAATCAATCAATCAATCAATCAATCAATCAATCAATCAATCAATCAATCAATCAATCAATCAATCAATCAATCAATCAATCAATCAATCAATCAATCAATCAATCAATCAATCAATCAATCAATCAATCAATCAATCAATCAATCAATCAATCAATCAATCAATCAATCAATCAATCAATCAATCAATCAATCAATCAATCAATCAATCAATCAATCAATCAATCAATCAATCAATCAATCAATCAATCAATCAATCAATCAATCAATCAATCAATCAATCAATCAATCAATCAATCAATCAATCAATCAATCAATCAATCAATCAATCAATCAATCAATCAATCAATCAATCAATCAATCAATCAATCAATCAATCAATCAATCAATCAATCAATCAATCAATCAATCAATCAATCAATCAATCAATCAATCAATCAATCAATCAATCAATCAATCAATCAATCAATCAATCAATCAATCAATCAATCCTGATCTGCTTTTAGAGCAGTTGCCCAGGTGGGAGATTTCCTATCTGCTGTTGTTTCCTAGCCTTTTCTTAAATGATTTCAAAGAAATTGGAAACTTCCCTTCCTGTAAATGAATATTTGCCCCAATTTGTCCTCTTGAATTCCAACTTTATCTTCATATGGTGATCTTTCCTACTTTTAAAGAAATTTATTCATCTACTAATGTCATTCCATGCCATCTCTCTCCTGACAGCTCAGAACATATCACCAAATACAGTAGAGACAATACGCGACACTGAGCAAGATATCGAGGGACAGCTATTGGAGCTCACTCTAGCGGATAGACCTGAATGGTACTGATTCTGTCATAAGAGCACGTGTATTTTTGTGTGAAGTTTTTGGTGTTATCTATGCGTTTTCAGTGAGTTGACATAATTAAATAGTAGCGTGTGTCATTCTTTGATATCTCCTCTCAACATGAGGGGAAAGGTATGTGCTGTGTTTGGCTGCAGTAATTACGAAGTAGAGAAAAATGCGCGGTCGTTCTTCAGGTTCCCTCGTGACAAGAACATGTATAGTCCGCACACTTTATGTTGGTGTATTTGTGTACGGGGTTGAGGAGTAAGGAGGGAGGTGTCCCGGTATCGGTAGTGCTACCAACCGAAGGAAAATGAAATCTGAACTGAATCGAGAATATGATCGATCGATACGAAGTTTCTAAACCGTTATCATCTTAAGCCAACAACTATGTCACATACACATTATATAACATTATAAAACATTTCTCGATACGAATCTTGTTCCTAGCATGAATTCTATACTTTGGCTTTGTTGTGTAAACAACAACAGTACTAGTACGTAAAGTGTACGCCAGATGTCGCACAACGATGATTAAGCGATTCATAGTTTGTGTTTCAAAGGTTGCCAGTACAAATCTCGAAGATCGCCGAGGTCGACCGATTCAGCACTAGGGTGTAAATGCACCAACATAAAGTGTGCGGATAATAAGTAATATTGTATTTGCATATATATTCTTCCAGTGACAGAGATTTTTATAGTACTTCATAATCTTCTGACCTGCTCGACCCATGTTTTAAAGGGCTTAAAATATAATACGCATATTTTATTGTATAGTGCAGCAGTTAACCTTCAATACCGATGTGGTGTTGTAGGTGTGATCTGTGGGTTTTGAAATGTCACAGAAGCGATTTGGATAAAGTGTACAAGAAAGAAGGGACGTTACGCTTGTATAAGAATTATAAGATCTGTTCAGATCATTTCCAGGCCAGCGACTTTAAAAATTCTCGACTATACAGCCAAGGGTATGTTACATTTTTACTCTAATTGTACGTAAATATTCCTCAAAGCATCCCTATCGACAACATTTTCAAACTTTTCTTTCTTTTATCCCTCTTCTCAGATTAAAGCCGGGATTTTATAGATTTTCTTTCTGTTAGTAGGCTTCATGTTAAGAGGAAAATTGTCCAGCTATTAAATGTTAATTCATTGCATCATATGTGTAAGGAATGTGCCGATATTTTTATTGACAAATGTCTTAATGTGATGATACAATGTTTTTAAATGAGGAAAAAAGACAAAACTAACCGTAAGATTTCAGGCAGGTATACTAAAGCTAAAAAAGTAATGCATAAATGAAAGATCAAGCCATTTCACAGCAGTCCATTTCACACCTTGTTTATATGTCTAATTTCAGTCTTTGAATAATAACCTTTTAAATAATTCTTCATTCATTTATCCAGAATTGCTTTAGCAACTTCGAAGTTAATATCTCAATACCACTTTCTTTCTAGACGTAATTTATTTATCCATTTCCATATATACATTTCCATTGATATTTGAATTTAGCGAGATTTGTTCAGGTCAAGTCACTAGGAGCGCCACCGTCGAATTGTCTCTCATTTTAGCAAGGCGAAATCTGTAAGTGTCGTGTATTGTCTCTACTGTATTTGATATCACTTACCGTACTAAATGACAAAGTAATTTATTATCATCTACCTATTCAGTAAGGGATAATCCTTATATTCAGGATATAATTATTTTACATTAGTTGTTGTGGTACATGTTTCGCTTGTCCTTGCAAGCATCATCAGCCAGTTTAAGATTTTAATAACTAGGTCAGGGCCCTGAATTATTTATACAATGCATGAGGTTATCTCTTAAATTTTAATGTTACATATTTTTTGAGAATAGTGCTAAGTTGATACAGTTGAACATTCTATAATGGACTGTTGCTTTGGTTAAAAATTACACCGTAAAAGTATCTTAATGAGCAAGATTTCTGATAATGTTCTTATTATCTTCACTTCAAATGGGAATAAAAGTTGTGATTGTAAAGTCTAAATATCAGTGTACTGACACAATAGTTGACAATTAATATTATTAAAAGAGTGATAATACCTATAATAGTTTATGCATATTGTGTAAATTATTTTAATCTTCCACATCTTTGGAATCTTGGAATCTTTGCAATGTGTGTGGATTAATAAAATCCTTAAATATTAAACAGATCTTCTTAAAATTGGTAAAACTGTAATTGTAGTCAATAATGTCAGAGGCAGAACTACTGGTTGGACAACAAATGTGGGGGTTTGTGATCAATCACAAATTACGACAACTCATAAATTATGTTGAATAGTTTAACAACCTCCAATTATTTTATAGGAAGTTGTGGACATTAGTGTTGTTATCGTTTAGATGTTAGAAAAGCTTGTGCTAGTCGAGTCTAATGTGCTAGTCTAAAGAGGAATTCAACTTGGAACGTAGATGTAATTAAGAACTGCTAAGTAAATGCGTGTTGAAATCCCTTTTACTATAGGAGAATTGATTAGCAGCTTTTGCCAGCCATAAAACAGGGCTAAGTCCACATGTGCGAATCATTTCGCAGCCACTATCCCACCAAAATATGGGAAAAGTGGAGGAAGGAGATTCACAATTTATCAGGGTTGTAACATATTTTATTACAGGTCATGATAGTGAAATCCATGTGTTCAGACTGTCTGACTTTGATGGCGGATACAACAGTGAGTCAGACCTTCTCATGCAGCCAACACATGCAGTGAAGTTTGCTAAATAAATATTAACTCAACTCTCATTTGATATTATGTAATATCACTGAAAACAGTAATCACTACCATCATGATATTCATGGCAAAACTTGAGTGTGAGGCACCAACTGACCTGCAATGTCAACACTCCAAACAGGTATCACCGTGAACTGTTCCCATCGATCTACGCAAGCTAAACTCTCATTCTAATAAAATTTATTTTTCACACCCACAATGTTTCCTGTCAGCAATATTTTCATCTCATAAAGATATAGAAAAGAATTTGGTTTACAATAATAAAGTATTATCTTGACTGTGTGTCAGAATGTATTTTGCTCGTGAGGTTGGCTATCACAAAATTCACTTTGCTGGTATCAAAGAAAACCGTCACTTAGACTTAATTGCCGTTACCTATGGTCTTACATAAAATAGTAATCATGGGAGAACATTAACTTGTACTTAAAAATAGGTGTTACAACGTGCTTACTTGGATTTGACAACCTTTATATTCATCAATCATTCTGGATTGTTACAGGACATCATTCCACTTATGCAGCCTGTCTCAGAAATATTACATCTCAACCTATACACCATGTCACAAAAATTCTTCTCCGTCAAAATACAGGGTTTCTTATCCTCGGCATCCTGCTTATTCTACATCATTCATAGAATACAGGCTTACTCTGCCTTTAACATCTTCCTAACTATTCTCATAATATTTCATTCCCATTACAATCCATTTCATCTTGTTTGAAACTTTTTTAAATACAAGAGATCCCATGATCAAACAACTTTATAATGATCTCACAATTAACTTCTCAAAATTTTTCCTGACCTCAGGAGCAAAATAGCATACCGTGATTTTCTGTATCCCAAATATATGGTGTCACAATATTTAAGTTTCCTAGAAATGCTGACTTATGATTTTCTTCATTGGATTTCAATATAAAGCACAAATCTTGCTTAACATTACTGCTGAACACATAATTTATCATCTCAATTTTTTCCTGATGTGATTATTATTATTATTATTATTATTATTATTATTATTATTATTATTATTATTATTATTATTATTGGATAATTTGATATTTGACTTTATCACACTCATAACAGTTATTTTATCATTATCATTATTGTAACTTTTAACACATTGCGGACCGGTCCCGAGAAAACTCGTGTTTGCCTAGCCGAGCGTTGCGGACCGGTCCCGAGTTATCTCGTGTTAGCAGCAGATCCAGCAGACTGAACTTTAGTGCTATCTTTTGAGATATACGGGAACTATTTGGAGGTCAAGGGTGATAGAACTCTGTTACGTATGGTTCTACACAATCAATAGTCACATTTGTTTTCGAGTATTCTTCATATCGTAGATTTTCTTTGCATTTCTTGACAACATGTTTACAAAGTTCGAAGTGCCATGCAAGATGGCAGCACCTAGCGATCGCACGTGTTTACACAAAGATGAAATTATTCGCGAATTATGTGCTGATACAGGCTCCGAATATTAAGTGATGCTGAGTATTTAGAGTTCGACGATGAAATATCTTCTAACGGAAATGTTTCAAGTGATGACAAGGCAAGGTGTGGAACTCGTGTAGCGCAGAACGAGTCGTATATTTGTGTTACGGGTGTAAATATTCTAAATATTGTAAATAATGCAGTGTTTTCTGACGACTGGGTTATGGACAACAGTGAACCTAGGTTAGAGGATTTTGAAGGTGCTCCTGATATAAAGGTATGGCCTAATAATCTGGAAACATAGGACAAGTAGCAGGACTTATGTTTGGTGAGAAATGTTTTCAGTATGTAGCTGAAAAGACAAACTTACACTATGAGCAGAAATCACATTCTCATAACTTATCCCCTAAAACATTAAAGTGGACTAATGTCACTAGCAGGGAAATTAAAAAATTAATCCTCTGTGTATATTAATATGGCAGGTGAAGAAATCATGTCTGAAAGATTACTGGCCAACTGATCCCCTAATAAAAAGACCAATATTTCCGAAAACTATGAGCCAAAATAGATTTCAAGAAATACCCGGCATTTCAACAACTATTCAGGAAGGCCAATAGAAAAAATACACAATAGTCCTTCAAAAGCTATTGAAGTTCTGACAGTTTATTTGTATGCATGCACTCCAGCTTAGAGGTAGTTAGAAAGTGGCCGGGAACAGGGCTGTGCATGGGGCGAACGGCACCCGGTCCACAATGTGTTAACAGCCCGAACATTATTTCATTGATTTTCATTGCAATGTTTAACTTCACTTTTTAATTCTTTAAAAATAAATTTAAACACATTTCAAAGTCTTGCACACTGACATAAATAATAGACAATTTGCTTCCACACTAGGATAATGTTAAGATACATCATCATCGCCGCAGCGCTTAAATCTACACACACCACATATACAGCGCAATGTTATGATTTACTAATTAATTAATTAATTTCAAGGGACAAGCATTTACATTTCTAGCTACAAAACATGATATTCAAATTAGACAGACCTGTAATTTCATCGTCGGCATGGCATTATCTTGGCTTCATTTTATGCCAGTCACCTCGGACTTAGCCTCTCATAATTGCAGGACATATTCTTCGCTTAAAACACTACCTTATAAATACACAGATTCTGCACTTGGCTTGACGCAGCACATATTATTAATTTTTTTTAAATATCTAACACTCTGACAAAAAATTTATTATGTACATTTACACGACAGTTAAACCATTCTGCTTTGTGTTGAGAACTCAACTAATACAGTTTGTAGAATCTTCCAACTCCTTCCTATCCAGATATTTCACAGGTGTGACTGACCATGAGACACAAGCTTATCTCTGCCAGACTAAAGTCCTCCCTTACCAATTACCAAAAATAACATCGTCCGTAGTAATTTACAAGAGCTATCTATGAATCTGCTGTCTCCCTATGAGAAGTTCAGAAATCCTACAATTATTTAACTTATGATTTTCTTCCCCGACCAGGATGGATATCGTGGATACCATGTTATCAATATCTAATTTGTCTCTGTTCACCATTTACCACTTGGTAATATATTCCTCCCTCAAACCAACTGGCTTTAGAGATTTTACAAGCCTATTTAGCCCACTTTAAGCCTTTTTCTTAATGTCGCCTGACACAGATCCACACTCTCAGAGCACTGAATGATGACTGACGCTCTTACCTGAGGAGTCGGTATTTATGCATATAGAAGGGACGCTTTGCTTGGTGTCATCTACTATGGTACAATCATTCCACTGGACCAATTTATTCGAGACTCACTCCAGAGATTCCACCTATTATTCCAGTCATGATGGTGTTGTTTACTTATTTTTCTTTGTCTGTAATGGACATAATTAATAAATTTTGTGCACAAGGATTCCCACACATTTTGACTGCATTTCCTTGACTTGTGTATTCCTCTCGGCCAAGATAGATGTTACCTTCTCTCCAAGCCTAATTAAATACATTTCCAACAGTGGTAACTCCTGCCTTCTGGTTTAGTGGATATGAAAAAAAGTTGCAAACATCAATGCAAACAGACCATCATTCCAAAACATTTTTTCAAGACAAAACAACAAACAAGGCCAATAGAAAAGTTTATTTAAGACCTCACATCTACTAATCCAATGGTCTGTTTCATAAATATTTCTGTTGAAATGAGGAACACACAACTTATGACTTAAGTTGTGTAGTTACTTTCAGAGTTGGATGCAGTTGTCCTTCATTTATAATTCTGCTTTCCTCCATAAAAAAAAAGTATACTAAATGGTTCTCTTAATAATCGTTCGATTACAGGATGGTTAGAATTCAATTCGGATTTCGTGGTAGAAATGCGTGAACCTGGCGCTCCTACATCCACGCCTATTGAACTACTCACTGATCGGTGTGATGTCATTTCAAATTCATACCATTCCTGCATTTTCTTCATTTGATATTTACACTTCAAGTGCATGAAACTGAATCATTTATATTACAACATACATTTGCAATGTATCATGATTTATAACACAAGAAAAGAACCACTCACAAGCAAGAACTCCAGTATTTCACAAAATAGCAAATAAATCCCAGCCACATGTGATAACTTACAGTACAGGGTTCTACCTTGCACCACTCTCTTGACAGTTGTGGCTTTTCGTTCTGCATTCCAACCCCATGAAAGAGATCAACAAACAACAATGGTCCAATGCTGATGGTGCCATCTCTGGAGTAGTTTGCCAATTACAGTAATAGCAGTCACTAGCCGGCAAATGCTTGTTTCATCCATCTCTCAGTATCGATAACTGTGCGTTTGAATTTTATATAACTAACTTCCATTAAAATATGAAAAATTAATATTTTTTCATTGAAAATACAAGGGATGTAATGAATCAATCACATGTATGGGAAATTTGCCACTGATTTCCACCCTGTGGACTTTAACTTCATCAAATATTTCCCAAAATTCTTAATTACTTATTTCTTTGTTAATGACAGTGCCGAAATCTGTTGCAGTGAGGGTTATTATCCAGAATTCCATTATTAATCACCTGAGGTCTTCTGAAATGTTCCGACCTCGTTCATATTGGTGGGCTGCTTCCCGCTGTGAGTTGCCATGCCACGGAATGTGAGATAAGCTTGCAAAAAAATTATGGATGCACTCCATCTTGTAGTTGAAATGTCAGCAAGGTGGAATTATGGGCTCAGTATTGTTACTACTAAGCACAAACAGAAATGAAATTTGCAAGTTTGAAATTCACAAGAACTACTCAAAGATTACCAACAAAGCTAAATGCGTAGACAGATTATTATTTTCTTTTTCTTTTTTGCTAGTGGCATTATGTTGCACCAACACAGATAGGTCGTATGGCGGCGATGGGATAGGAAAGGGCTAGGAGATGGAAGGAAGCGGCCATGGCCTTAATTAAGGTACAGCCCAACATTTGCCTAGCAAGAAAATGGGAAAACATGGAAAACCATCTTTAGTGCTGTTGACAGTGGGATTCAAACCCAGTATTTCCAGGATGCAAGCTCATAGCTGCGTGCTCCTAACTGTACGGCCAACTCGCTCGGTAGACAGATTATTATTAACACTATTTTATCCTATTATACTCTAATATATATACATGAAAGATACACACAAAGATACACACAAATATAGCAGGCAAGATACTATCTAATATACCATATCTGCACTACAATTCTCAACTGAAATGTGGTTATATTATTTTTACAGCTGGATTATTATTATTATTTTTCCTACTACACAGTGGTTATATGATTTTTACAGCTGGTGGATTATTATTATTTTCTCCAATACACAGGACAAAGAATAAAAGTGTCCTTAAATGCTGAAAACTAAGAGGTTGTCTACAATAATTTCTCAAAGAAAAGAAATTGCTGTCAAAACTACGCTGGGGACTTGAACTGCAATTATTATTGGGATATAGGAATTTGATTATTAACTGAAATGTCGTATGGCTTTTAGTGCCGGGATATCCCAGGACGGGTTTGACTCGCCAGGTGCACGTCTTTCTATTTGACTCCCGTAGGCAACCTGCGCGTCGTGATGAGGATGAAATGATGATGAAGAGAACACATACACCCAGCCCCCGTACCGTAGGAATTAACCAATTAAGGTTAAAATCCCCGACCCGGCTGGGAATCGAACCCGGGACCCTCTGAACCGAAGGCCAGTACGCTGACCGTTCAGCCAACGAGTCGGACGATTATTAACTTTTACTCAATGACGAAACGAAGGTGCAAAGTACAAAGTATGCTGGGGACTTAGAAATACAATTTATCGGAATACAGTAATCAGCTGATTCTTGTATTTGTTTACCATATACTCTTTGATCTCGTTGGAATGCAGCAAAAAATAATTGTCAACAATCCAATGACTGTTGGGTAATTATCCAGCGAAATATCATGTATTCTCTTTAACTTCTTTTCAAATAATCTGAGTTTACAGGCATATCATATTATTTATTGAATAAATTATTATTTTCGTTATAGTTTGAACGGATATCTATGCGAAATAGTGGAAAAGCTGCGGAAGTTATAACTCCTTTTTATAATCTGCCTTTGTAAGTATTATAGCAACAAACCTACAGATATTTTTAAAAATCAATATTATTACCTAAATTATTTCCTAAATGTAAATTTGAAACAAAGTACACCTAGTTAGCCTACTTTACCTAGAAAACGTAATCTACTGAACACCAACTGAACCACTTGATATAAAATTCAAATAAATATCACTACTCCCAATTTCTACCAACAAGCACTAAACACCAGTATATAAATAGCACTAAATGAATCACAAACACATAAAATTAAATAATTTCAGTAGATTTTAACTACTTTACACTACGATAATGTAAGAGCAATCTCAACAGCCGACCATTCACAAGCGCGTCCAGTGATGGAAATGTAATGGAGGGGAACAAACAACTGACAAAATAAAGTCATACAATATAAAGTTAAGAACTTGAATAGAGACATATAATAAGATAAACAGAAGCTGCAGAGCAGAAACAAGCTTGTGAAACTTTAATCCTCAGACACTCGCGCTAGACACAGCGTTACTCGCTTCTTTCAACAACTCGATCCAGAAATCCTTCATTGGTAATCCAATCTACCCATATCACCTTCAATTTTGGTTAAATTTCAAAGGCTTCTATTCTCCTTCTTTTGATTAGTTATTGTCCAGGTTTCACTTCCACACAATGCCATCCACCACACAAACATATTGTATGCAGAAATAATTTTTATAACATGTACATCTGTGTTTGAAGTAAAGAAATTACTTTTCTTAAGAGAGGCCTTCCTTGATTTGGCTAGTCTAATGTGTATGGTATGTTATGTTCTCATTGCTACTGCTAAAACTGGTTATTCTGCTACCTAAGTAAAAATATCCATCAATTTCCCTTTAAGACCTTATTTCATAATCTGGTACCTGCTGCATCATCGGACAACATATGACTGTATTCCGTTATTTTTACTTTAAATTTATTTATCTCTATCTTGTTTTCCTACAAGACTATATCAATTGCATTTAAAATTCTGCACCATGTAAAAATTCTCTGTTATTCAAAACTTAATTCAGAAGCGTTACTAAACCAATCAATTACTGCTGTATAAGAAGCAATTATGCTCTACAGTGTTCGAAAGCTTATTGCAGACTAACTGACACTGTAATATCACTGGGGCAAACTATATAGGCCAGGATAGCTATTGCATCATCCACTTCCCCAGACACAGCACAAGGAATAACCAGCAACTTGACTGAGGCTCGCACTGTTACTATAATATCCCAAAGTTACGAGTCATCATCGACTTTTCTTATTTCTGAAGTTCTCCTTATTTCATGGTATCTAGTCATTCATATCACCTCTTTTACCACCATATTTCAAAATATTTCCTTGATTTTCTTCTCTTGAATATTGTCTTCAGTGACATTAACTAGAAATTCATGTTATATACCCAGAAAGCATTGTTTTTCTTCTTTAAATTATGACTGTTAAACTTCTTTGGTCATTTTTATATGGAAGAGAACTTATTCAACAAATGGTTTACTTTCAAAGTGTATACAGTGCAATCTTGACACAACAGTATCACATGCACAGAAAAATATATTGTTGTTGAGCAAGTTACCGGTACCATCATAAAGAGGGATTTAAAATAATGAGTTCTCATGTCAATTGGTGAACACATTAATATCTGAAAATTGAATTATATTAACTACCTGCCTTATAATATAATTTAATTCCCAGTAATATGAAGTTTACAACAACAGAAACACAAAATAATACAAAATGGCAATTTACCTATGTCCACCGAGTACATTCATACTGACCACGTAATTTTAATTTTTCACACATAATCGTTGTTTACAATATGCAGCACTCCACTATTGTAAACTGCCATAGTTAAAGAAATATGAAATGAGTCTGTTTCACATTCCTCTTCACAGACAAACACATATAGACCTAACTGCACCGAGATTCACTCCTACAGCTACAACATTTCTTGGAATGTACAACAATCTGCCAAAACGAGATAATGAAGGGACTATTTTAGTTTTAAGTAGTTGTCCGATAACTACAGTACATCCATTCAAATCCTCCTGGTACCGGTATGCACACTGAATAGATCTTCCTGGAATTTCAAATCTGTTGAGTTCTCAGAGTTGCTCAACACAACCTACTCCTCAAGTAAAAATATAGCTATGAACACTCTTGCTTGCTCTGCATACACAGTAGGAAAGTTCAATCTTCCTATGGCAGTAACAGATGTTCCTAATTACTTTTGTGCTTGCAAGAGTGTCATTAAATCGAGCAGAAGTTTACATTAAATTAATGGAATTAATGTCAGGACCGGAATATTTCATCATTTCAGAAGGAATTATCATTGTGTTGGTAATTGTTGTATGGAGATTCCACTGTATACTTGCTTTTGTTGTAGTGATGTAGATTTTCCTTTTGTTGTTTATCATTTCAGAATGGAATTTTTGTATCAAGTTTGTTTGTGGGTGAGAACTATGAAGATACCACTCCCAATAAAAGGATTAAAAGCATTGAATACAAGGCTGAGAAATGATCAGATGGTGAATAACCTTATTTGACATGTTAAATTGTCTGATGTCTAAAGAAATGAATTGCTCAACAAGCTGAAAAGTTCATGAATTCAAATGCTTCACTGTTATTACATGAGAAAATTATAAGTTTAAATTGTGATTCAAAGTACCAGTACTGGAAATTATGTTGAATGTTGGCCAAGAAATTGGGCTCTCTGATCAGAGTGGCAATGCATGTTAACGCACTACGGCTATGGGGCCAAGCTCCGCATTCAAGAGGCACATGGGTTCGAGCCTCATCATTGACTGTCCTGAGAATGGTTTCCTGTGGTTTCCTCATTTTCACTTCCAGGCAAATGCTGGGATAGTTCCAATAAATAAATATATATATGTGGTTGCAGTTTATTTACTATTTTTTTGCCTTCCTAAATAGATTTAAAGTGCTGCAGGTCAGTACCTCAGAACTTTCTTTCTCTACTTCTAGGTTGTTGCCATTGGGAAGAAACTGTTAGTTATGCAATGGCGGCATTCTGCCGCTTGGACTGCATGGTGTCCTGCAAGTGATACTGACACGGTTGATGGTTTTCAATATATAAGGGTATGTATTCCCATATTAATGCATATTTACTAAATGCTGGAGAGAATACATCAAACTAAGAACTCCTAATAATTGTATTTTCTTCAAGGACATTAAAATATTGTGCATGACTTGGGCCTGAGTATTTTGAAAAGACAGTCATTTTTGAGATTAAGATTTCTGCTAATGGTCCACTTATAAGTCTACTAAAGCATTAGAAAGGTCCTTCCAGTTTACTCATAAGTGAATCAGGTCCTCTCAATTATGAACATGTTTACCTATCAGATTTATGATCATAAAAAAAAAAAAAAAAAGACAAATTCAATAACCCTTTATTCATGTCCCAAATCCCTAAACTTCAATTTATGCCCTTAGTTTCCAAACTGAAGGAGACAGATATTCTTATATACATTATTTTCTACAAGCAAAGGAGGTGGCAGCACTTCAAGTACTCTTTCTGAAGGTCAGTCAAAAGTCTTGGCACTTCATAGAGTTGATGTTGGCATATTAAAAATGCTGGTAAAACTAGATGAGCTCTATAGAGAAACTGCAGTAACAGATGGTATTAGTGAACATGAAGCTGTTTTTGCCATACTTAAAAATAAATCTGATAGAAAGGAAGGTCTTAAAAGTAGCCACTGAACTTTATTTTTAGTGTGTTTTGTTTATTTTTCTCTATTGTTGTGTAAAATGGCATTACCGCTAATAAATTATTATTATTATTATTATTATTATTATTATTATTATTATTATTATTATTATTATTATTATTATTATTATTATTATTATTATTATTATTATTATTATTATTCAGTACTATATGGCTGATAAAAAAGGTATGAGAACGTTTTTTAAAAGTAACTATGATTCATGGAAATTGGCAAATAGAAATGTAAACATAATCTGGGATGGGTTTAAAGCAATTGTTGAGGAATGTGAAAACAGTCATGTACCTTTAAGTATGGTAAGGAATGGTATATACCTGCTATATGATAACTGAGAAGTAAAGAGACTAAGAAGGAGGTGCAGGTCAGAAAGAAATAGAGTTAGAAATGGCTGTGGAAGTAAAGAGAAATTGAAGGAACTTACTAGGAAATTGAATCTAGCTAAGAAGTCAGTTAAGGATTATCTGATGGCAAGCATAATTGTCAGTCATACAAATTTTAGTGAAAAATGGAAGGGTAGTAGGTACATTAAGGCAGAAACAGGTTCCAAGAAGGACATTTCAGCAATCATTAATGAACAAGGGAAGTGTGTACACGAGGATCTTCAAAAGGTAGAAGTATTCAGTCAGCAGTATGTAAAGGTTATTGGTTACAAGGATAATGTCTGCACCGGGTGAGTTGGCCGTGCAGTTAGGGCCATGCAGCTGTGAGCTTGCATCCGGGAGATAGTAGGTTTGAATCCCACTGTCGTGTCGGCAGCCCTGAACATGGTTTTCCATGGTTTCCCATTTTCACACCAGGCAAATGCTGGGGCTGTACATTAATTAAGGCCACAGCCATTTCCTTCCAATTCCCAGCCCTTTCCTATCTCATCATCGCCATAAGACCTATCTGTGTCAGTGCAACGTAAAGCCACTAGCCATAAAAATAAAAAAAAGATAATATCCAGATAGAGGAGGTGACTAATACTAAAGAAGTATTAAAATTTACCTATGATAAGGAGATTTACAATAAGTTATAAAAGTTGAAAACTAGAAAGCAGCTGGAATTGATAAGATTTTCAGGGATACTAAACCAATTAATTACTGCTGTATGAGAAGCAATTATGCTTTACAGTGTTCAAAAGTTTATTGCAGACTAACTGACACTGTAACATCACTGGGGCGAGCTATTTAGGCCAGGGTAGCTATTGCATCATCCACTTGCCCAGACACAACACAAGGAATAACCAACAATTTGACTGAGGCTCACACTGTTAGTTTTAAGCAATCATGTGAACTGTCGGTAACTGAATAATGTACTTCTTCAATTCCTTTTGGTTTAACCAAAGGAAATGTTGAATATTGGTAAATATTTTGTAATTAAATTTAGATAGATATCAGTAATAATTTCTTCCTCAAATAGTATGTAGGCAAGCGTTGTGTGCTCACCAGCCGCTTGATGACACCATTGTCTACATCTGTGGTAGGTTTCAGCAGTATTGTATCAGATCAGTACAGCTTGCATTGGTGCGACGTAAAGATGGCCATGCCACTCTCTGTTTCTACCAAGTAACAACAGTGTTCTGTAGTCCGTTTTTTGTGGTCTGAGGGTACCAGAAGCGAAAATTCATAGAAGACTTTCAGCACAATGTGGGTACAATGTTTTGCCACTGCGAAGTGTTTACTAGTGGCTGAACAGTTCAAAAAGAGTCGCACAATCCTGAGAGATGGATGAAACGAGTGTGGCTGGCTAGTGTCTGCTACTGATTGCCAAACTACTCCAGAGATGGCAGCACAAGCATTGGACACTCTTTGGTTGTTGATCTCTTTCGTGGGGTTGGAATGTGGAACAAACAGCCACATCCATCAAGAGGGTGGTGCAAGGTCGTATCCCTGTAAGTTATCACGTGACGCCAAAATTTATTTGCTATTTCGTGAAGTACTCAAGTTCTTGCTTGTGAGTGGTTCTTTTCTTGTGCTATAAATGATGATATATGACAAATGTGTATTGTTGTAATATAAATGATTCAGTTTCATGTGCTTGTAGTGGAATTATGAAACAAAGAAAATGTGGGAATGATGTAATTTTGAAATTACATCACACCGATCAGAGAGTAGTTCAGTAGGCATGGATATAAGAGTGCTAGGGTCAATTTGCAATTGTTTGCAATTCTTTTTCAGTTACATACCCTAAACCAGAAGTCAGAGGTCGCCACTGATTATTTGTGGGAAAGGTATAGTGCTGTATAACGCAGAATGTAAGATGCTTTTTAAGTTATAAAGTCTTAAGCAATCATGTGAACTGTCAGTAAATGAATAATGTACTTCTGCAATTCCTTTCGGTTTAACCAAAGAAATGTTGAATATTTGTAAATATTCTGTAATTAAATTTAGATAGATATCAGTAATCAGTGAAGGATGAGGAAAGATCCGGGCATCCGTCTGCAGTCATAACTGATGCCAATATTGAACAAGTGTTCAACAGAAGAGTGACTCTTGATGTCATGGCAAACCATATGTATATTAGACATGGTTCTGCATATGAAATCTTGCATAACAGGCTTAACTCTCACACAGTCTATTCAAGATGGGTTCCAAAACAACTCGGTGAAGAGCAGAAGCACAATCGCGTGAGAATCTGTCAGCACCTACTGGGCTGTCATGCTAACGAAGGTGAATTGTTTCTGAAACAGATCATCACTGGAGATGAAACATGGGTTCACCACTTCAAACCAGAGAGCAAATGTCAGAGCATGGAATGGAAGCATCCCGGATTCCCAGTCAAAAAGAAATTCAAGTGTCAACCTTCTGCAGGAAAAGTGATGCTCACAGTGTTTTAGGACTCTCAGGAGCCAATCTTGGAACATTAACAGGAAAAGGGGAAAACAGTAAACAGTGAATGTTACAGTGATATGCTGGTAAACAAGCTGAAACCTGTAATTCGCAACAAACGCAGAGGTTGATTGTCGGAAGGTGTTCTTTTATTGCATGACAGTACGCGTCCATATATCACCACCCATACTGCTCAAACTCTTCAGATACTACATTTTGAGGTGTTGGAGCATCCTGCATACAGTCCCGATCTCGGCCCGTCAGCAACTGTTTGGTCCACTTAAAAATGCTCTAATAGGCCGTCAATTCAGCTCCAATCAACAGGTGAAGGAAGCGGTGCATACGTGGCTTGTTCCGCTACCAAAAACCTTTTTTGCGAGGGGTATCAGAAAGCTTGTGAAATGGTGGACTATTTGCATTGAAAATCAGGGTGACTATGTTGAAAAATAATATCAACAAAAAGTGTGTACTCTTTTTGTAGTAAATTATAAAAATTGATTGCAGATACTTAGTGACTTGCCATCGTACCTTATTCCTCTGTTAAGGAGACTACTTCATTTCCTTACTTCAGCAACTTTTCACATACCATGGTACCTTTCATTTACTGATGTACATATTTAACTGGTGTTTATATGCTCAACCACTTATTTAATATGTTTATGTGCATGATCTGTATTAAGCTATATTTAGCTATGTCAGTGCCTGCCAGAATGTAATGAGCTGTACATTTCCTCTGTGTAAGCCTACAGGCTTGTTATAGTTATTTTAATTTTTTAGTTGGTTGCCTTTCTTCTTATTGTGTATGGCAATATTGATTTTATTGTAAACTTCACATAATAAAATCGTTTAATTTTTTTTCATGTATGCTGTAGGAGTTGCAAGTGGCAGAACCACCAACCTTGATGACACTGGTGGATTCCTCGCTGGCGAGATCTGACAGTGGTGTTGGAGACAATTACATCTGTGTGGGTTACCGCCATCAGTTTGATGTTGTGAATGAACGTAGTGGAGATGTGGTTCACTTGCATACTGTAGAGGGTAGTCGTGTGCATCTGGTTGCTGCAGTTGATCTGTATGAGGATCAGGAACCAGAGTTACTGCTATGCTATAATCGTGAGTTTTCATTAAAATTCCTTTCTGATAATATGTATTATATGAGTATGAACTAAGCATAATAAATAGGAAATAAATGAGAGAACAACTGCTATCAATCCTCAAAATTCCATTTGAACCAGCAACTACTTGGATTTCATAATGAACTGGTGTCAAATTTTGGAGTTTCTTGTTTGAACTACTGTGCAATGAAGAGACAATAGTGTTGCTTTCTTGTAACCTTATCATGTGGCAGTATGCCTTACATATAAGCCAGGGACAGTGTCAATATATATGTTATCACTTTAAAGAAACCTCTGATGATGATGAGCCAAACTTCTGGCACGATAACTACTCTCTATTTTTTTTTTTTGCTAGTGGCTTTACGCCGCATCAACACAGATAAGTCATATGGTGACGATGCAATGGTAAAGGCCTATGAGTTGGAAGGAAGCAGCCGTGGCCTTAATTAAGGTACAGCCCCAGCATTTGCCTGGTGTGAAAATGAGAAACCATGAAAAACCATCTTCAGGGCTGCCGACAGTGGAATTCAAACCCACCATCTACCAGATGCAAGCTCACAGCCGCGCATCCCTAATCGCACGGGCAACTCGCCCGGTGTTAACTACTAAAACCATCAGCAGTTAAAGAGACATATTATTGTATGAAATAAAAACTTTGTGGGTTCCTGGGTCTAGGGACTTCAGAAAGTGAATATTATGGAAAATCTGATGAACAAAATAAAGAATAGAGAGAACAACTGAACCAAAATGAAGGGAATGCTCAGTGATGGTTGATTAGTGTCACTTTTTACACCCAGAGATAACCTGAATTTATGTTACAAATATGTATTGCATTGACATACATATGATGATTTTTCAGTGAAAATTCCAACTCAGACTCAACAGGGATTCAAACCTCCACCATCTGGGAAGAAAGCTTGCAGCTAAGCCCCTGGTTTAATCATGCCTCCGTTAGGTCTGTTAACTGATTTTCAATTCCAGTGCTATCTTTACTGTAGCAGAATGCATTTTTCTCTTTTGGGAACATCAGATTTTAGTTTAAATTTACAGATATTATTAAGCATCCTGCAATATAATTGGTCATCCACAAATAGTTGTATTTATGGATGTGGTATCATTAACTTTTGCTTCAAAGCAAGCTTGCAATTTTGTATGACTGTTGATATCATGATCATAGCCACGAGCTTTCGAATTTCATATGAATCTGAACCACAGGGATATAACTCAAAATCCCACATGCATTGGCCAGCTTTTGAACTGTGGGCATCTTAGTAAGAAGCCAGTGAATCTGCTACTCATGAGGGAAGTACCCCGGCTCGAACGGCTAAAACTGACAGAAAGTGGGCTTAAAGTATACAGTTGTACCTATGTCAATAGCTATCAAGGCCATTCATCTGTAAAAGTATGTGTTCGGTCGCCAGTGCCATCTGACAGTCAGCGCACAGGCCGTGATGCATTGGAGCTGTACACAGTTGCAGTGTGTCATAGTATAGTGCACACACAAATGTTTGACATGAGTAGGTGGAAGCCAATCAACCCTGTGAATGTTGTGAAGTTGCTGCGCGGAAAGGTACGCCGATGCTACACACTGGATAGTGAAGATGTAAGTGGAGTGGAGAAAGGGCCATTTGCATGCATGTTATATGATATCGTAACGCAGAAATACAATGGATCTGTAACAGAACTACATACTGACACATTGGAGAGTAATGGTGACTGTGTGGCGGACAGCGTTGAAGAAACAGCACATGAGTATGAGGGTTCTAACCGTACCGACAATCCAGCAACGGAAGGAACTACACGTGACAGTGATTCTGCTCCTTCATCCCCAACAAGTGTGATACGGAGTATTGATGACTGAACATTAGACAACATTTATGAGGATTATTATAATCGCGGTTACAATTCTTATCAGAAACTAATGAAGCGTTATAGCTGCATTAGGTCGAAATCAAACTGCAAGGTAATTTTAGATAATATGACGCACAAAAGGCAAGACCCAGGTCTGTTCAAGGGAAACAAAACATTAAAACTGAAGGCTTTAAAAGAGTCTGTAAAAGCACAATTTGATGCTAGAGATAATGGTCAGTGGTCCACTACTGGCACATTCAAGCGTTAGCTCTGGAGGCAGCTAAAGCAGTTTCTGTGGATAATTTTAAAGCTTCATTGCATTTTGTCAGGACCTTCAAAGACGAATATAATATTTCGTCCAGACATATTTCTATGTTAATGGCTCACAAAAAGATTGAAGAAGAGCATGTTATTATATAAACAGCAGAAACATTTGTGGCAGACGTGAACATGTTTATTCAAGACGGGAATATAATGAAGGAATGTGTTTGGAATAGTGATCAGAGCCAATATTTTATGAACAACACACTTTCAAACAGAGGGGAAAAATCAGCAGTTGGTCTGGTACAGTCTGTGCATAGTTCTATGCATAGTTACACAATTGATGTGGCTGTGTCCATGAATGGCAAATTAGCGAGCAAGCTTTACATTTGTCTGCAGGAAAAGGATGGAACATTTGGTCCGCAGGTTGCAAAGAAACTGACTGCGATGTGTCCACGGAACATCCATGTTGAAGCGAGTAAACGTGGAAAAATTGGAGCTTCTTTAATTCAGTCCTCGCTGAACATGTGGGTGAGAGAGGTCTATTACTTTGCAATTCTTGGTCAGGACACAAAGACTACAGCGTCATTGAAGAATGTTTTCCAAATAAAGATATTACATTACAGATATTGCCACTAAATACAACCAAATACTATCAACCTCTGGATGTATATTTCTTTTGGCAATACAAACTTTATGTCAGACGTCTTGTTGATTTTGTACATTTGCAAATAGATACCACGCAGGCCACATTACCTGACTGATACTTCATCATCCGTCTTCACTCCATCATCTACAATCAAATATCTGCACCGAGATACAGACCTATGTTAACATACACATGGCAAAGAGCAGGTTATTATGTGGATGTTCCAGTTGCTTCATTTGATAATGTGATCACAGTGGCATTTTGAGTTTGGACTATTGCAATGCGGGAACATTGTAAATAATGTAGTATGTCTACATGTTGCCCTTGTTAAGTGTGCATACTGTCCCATTCCGCAGTGTTTTAATCACTTCATTGAAAATCCACATTTACACTTTGACATTGAATAAAGGATAACACAGTATCTTCTATTGTGGGAAAGATGACTACGTCAACATGGTACTGCATGTGTTAAGAGTTCCTGCTGCAAGCACGTGTTCAATCTTTTGCCAGATGATACTGCACCACATCTATTTCTTGTGACTATAATGGTCTGAAGTGCCTGTTGCATGGTAGTTCCTTCTGCGAATTGTGTTGCTGCAATATTTGTACGCCGTAATGTCCAAACATTGATTGAACACTAATGCGGGGTTTTACAGATAAATGCCCTTGATGGATAGTAGAACAGACATATATTCGTATGTTAAGCACACTTCCAGTCGGTTTTAGCCGTTTGAGTTAGGGTACTTCCCTCGTCAGTTATTATGCCCCCAGTTTTACTTAGAAAGCCACCTATCTTTTCCATTTTATAATAATATCAACAATGAAAATTAAGTGAGAGGAGGGAGGACCATAACAGGTGTTATGACCATACATGAATTACATTTATAATTGAGCAAGAACACATTGCTTACAAAAATAATTTTATTGAAATTGTCTCATGATGCATCTGAATAATCAACCTCAACAGATGGAAAAGACTAAGAATAATACAGTCTCTATATAGATGCCGTGGTCGACATGCACACATTCTACCAGGATATAACAGTCTCCCACACTTATTTTGAAGAAGAGAATTTGGTGATCATTTAAGTAACATAGTACTTAAGGTACTGCGGCAGACGGTGTTTCCTATTTGGTCGGCAGATTAGGTTTGGGGATGGAGATCCGTTTTCTTCTGCCTCAAGTCTTTGATTTTGTATGTGTTCTTCTGCTTCAAGCCTTTGATATCTCCCAGGGATTGGTTCATTCATCCAGTCAGTGAAGATGAAAGGTTGTTTATATTCAGGATGTTCCTCTTGTTGACTTGGAGTTAGTTTCTGATCAGTGAATGTTCCTGTCTTCTTTGGAACCTCTGTCCTAAATATTTGGTCAGTATGTCTTTTGAGGCTATAACCATAGTCTAGCTGAATCTGGTAATGTAAATATCAAACTTTTCAATGACTACTCCATACTTCCATGACATTTTATTCCCCTGATAGAATTTCACTTGGTCTCTGTCTCCCATGCTTAGATTGCAGTGTCCATGTGTTGCCTCTTGATTTCTTTCCTGTTTGCTTGGTCGAATAATGTCTAGTTTGATCCATAATGGTCTGTTCAAGTACAATTCAGCTGGTGATTTTCCACAATCTAGAGGGTTGGCATGATATTTCAGAAGGATCTCTTGTACTTTTCTGGATATAGACAAGGGCTCATTCGCCATAGCTTTAAGTCGACGTTTTAGCATCTGACATTTTGTTCTGCCATTCTGTTAGTTGCTGGATGCCCAGGAGCTGTGAATTTTTGGAATATACCATGTTCTCTACAAGAGGATTTGAATAGAACATTCTTCTTTTGACAAAGGTGCTTTTCTAGCATTTCAATTAAATTGTCATAATCAAAATCATTAGGTGTTTTTTGTGCCACTAGTGCAGATAATATGTTATAACTTGTAGAACCAATCAAATTAAGTAGCATCTGAGTGGCATATTTCTTGTTGGTGAACACATTTTTCAATTGTAAATAGTTTTCAAAACATTGCCTGTAATTTCAAAAGTTCCCTGCTTGTGGGTTGAAACATTCAAAGGGTGGAATTAGAAATGTATTTGAATTAATAATAGGTTGAGTAGGTTGAATTGGTGCTTGACTTCGCAGTTGATCTGAGAGTGCCTGTTGATTGGCATTGATTGCCACTAAAATTGCCAAAACTGGTCTGAATCCATGTAGGAATGTTTTGAGTTATGTCTCACACAAAATTAATTTAATGGTAGGAATATGATATTTATGTAGTCGAGGTTATATAGGTAACACGACAGTCATATTTCCATTCAGTCACTAATTGCAGAACATGTTTTTATTCACACAATATTATCATTTCCCTCTGAAGTTTGAAAGTTTCCCTCATCGCCAATTGTTATGACCATACAAGAATTACATTTATAATTAAGCATGAACACATTGCTTACAAAAATAATTGTATTGAAATTGTCTCATGATACATCTGAATAAACAGCCTCAACAGATGGAAAAGACTAAGAATAAAACACTCTATATAAATGCTGTGGTCAACATGCACGCATTCTACTGGGATTAAACAACAGGGTATGATATTTACTAGTTAAGGCAACTACCCAGGACTGCACTGCACAATATACAAAGCTTGTATGTCTTTGAGTGTCCATAGAAAATTTGGTGATTTCAAGATTGTCAAAATTCACCTACATGACTTCTACAGCCGCACATCAATTCTCTAAGCCTACTTGCAGATAAAATTTTAAAATTGCTGAAAATAGGTACTAAAGCAGTCTTCTTCTTCTCAAACTTGCTACTAAAGGCACTGTATACAAATAAGGAACAATAAATATACCTTACTTAATTTGTTGGTTAAATAAACCATATTATCCAAATGTATGTACTGACTAGTGATTAGAATAATTAATGGTGAATTCTGAATTTTTCTTATTTAACAAACAGTATTAAATTATTTCTTTCTTACAGATACATGCCATTTTCAAAAGCTATCAGGAGATAGTGCTTCAACAGAATTTGATTTTCACTGGAATTCTGTACCTTCAAGTATTGGTAAGTATTTTTATGTAAATTCAGTTATTTCAAACCACACCAGATTAGTGATACTATTATAACACTAGATGAAGGAGAATATTAAAATAAAAGAGCAGTATTCTGAATCAAAGGTTGCGATTGCACCTCATTTTCTTATTTTTTTCTTTGTTTTACAATTTTGTTTTATGTCACACCGACTCAGATAGGTCTTATTGCAATGATGGGAAAGGAAAGACCTAGGATTAGAAAGGAAGTGGCTGTGGCCCTAATTAAGGTTCCTGGTGTGAAAATGGGAAACCATGGAAAAACCATCTTCAGTGGTGCTAATAGTGGGGTTCAAACCCACTATTTTTCAGATGCAAGCTCACATGCGCCCTTAACCAAATGGCCAACTCGTCGATTTCCTTATTTTTTTAATTTTTAAAATTTTTCTTAAATGTTAACAAAATTCTATTGTGTCAGCCACATCGCTGGTTTGCTTCTCTAGTGGAAGCCGTCCAGTTCTCATGACAGAGAACCATCTTCTTTAATTGTCCAAAAGTTCAAACTACCATTAACTGTATTTTGCTTCAGTTGGTCTATGAAAGCATTCCATGGCCTTCCTTGTTGTTTCTTGCCCCCCAATCTGCCTTCCTTTATGTTTCATAATAAGCCTCTGTGTCAGTGTGTGTTTGTCCAATCCAGGGCAAGTTATCTTTCACGAGATGTCCAAGAAGTACTCTTTCTTTACCATTTTGATTGAGTACATCTAGTGGCAGCTCGTGAAGTTTAATATAGGATGGTCACGTTAAACAGACATGGATGATATAAGTCTAAAATATGCACACACAACTATAAACACCCAGGTTTACCTTGTCATTAATACTTATGTCAGATCCACCCTTCTTTCTTTAGTTGTAGCAAATCTCTCCAGCATAGGTAATACACTTTTACCTCTCAATTGCCATTGCACTTCTCAGGAATGTCTTTATTCTATTTAATGTAAATAAACACCTTTCTCTTTTCACAGCAGTCAGTTATATGGTTGTAGTAGTATTTTCTACAATAGCACATTCAGAAATACAAGTCAGTGTAGCTTTCTTTTCATTCCAACGAACTAGCTACTACCATCCTTGGTCGCAGTTTGCTTGTGACCAAGGCTGTCTCATTATAGCGGGCCTCTTCTCCAAGAAACATAGCCAAAGGTAATGTTTGGAGACAATGTACTTTAAAAGTTTGCCCTACGGTCACGTGGAGGATTGTGACCAGGAGCTGATATATAATATTTTATGCTCTATTCTGAAGCCACATTTTGCAGTTTACAGGTACTAGTCACCTTTCTTATGAGAATAAAACTGTTTATAATATTAATGTTTACTTGGAGGGCATGTGACCCTGTGACATTATGGGGCGGCCGCCACTGAGTACATCCATATTTGTGACTTGATCTCTCCAGGTATTTGAGCAGATGCCTTCAACAGCACATTTCAAAATGCCTGAATTTGTTAGGTCAGAGTTCAGGGTCCATGTTTCTTCAGAGTATATCCCCACTGACCAAAAAAATAACTTGACAGATCTCTTCCTGAGCTTTAGGTTCAGTGTGCTGTTTGAAATCTTGTTGTTGGTACCATCCTCGAATATTATTCTTCCCAGATATTTGAAGGAAGGTACCTGTTCGAGTATCTCACCATGAATGGAAATCTTGATGTCTTTCTTTTATTTACTTACCAGCTGCCTCTGTGGATCAGTGGTAGAGTGTCAGGCTCTGGATCCCAAGATAGCGGGTTCAAACCTGGCAGAAGTAGTCGGATTTTTGAAGGGCGGAAAATAGTCCATTCAACACTCCATGTCATACAATGTCAGCATGTAAAAGATCTCTGGTAACACATTTGGTGTTTATCTGACAAAATTAATTAAATCTCAGCCATAGACATCCAAGAGAGTTTTGGTTTACTCTGTCTGCCATCTAGTAGGGCTGGAGTAAAACGGAATATCAAAATTGACGAGCGGACAGCCAGATTGTGGCAAATCGAAATGTCTGCACAAGGTAGCTGAGGCCATACAATTACTTTTATTATTATTATTATTATTTACCAACATTGTTTTTGTTTTCTGTTGTATTGATTTTCATCCTCTATTTATCAGACACTTTGCATATCCATAGGTTCATCCTCTTGAGGGTTCCAGGTCTACCTGCTAGAATTGCTTGATCATCTGAAAATTTCAATGTGTGCACAACTTGACCTACTGTATTTAGACCTGTGTTTATTTTTTCCAATATACTGAGCTTGGTAGCTGCAGCCTTTTAAGGGCGGCCAGTATCCAGTATTTAGAAAATAGTGGGTTTGAACTCCATTGTTGGTAGTCCTGAAGATTGTTTTCCATGGTTTCCCATTTTCACACAATACAAATGCGGGGGCTGTAACTTAATTAAGGCCACGTCCGCTTCCTTCCCACTCCTAGCACTTTCCTCATCATCAACATAAGACCTATCTGTGTTGGTGCAATGTAAAGAAACTTGTAAAAAAAAAAAAATTGTTCCCATGGCTTCAATCAGAAACATTGAAGAAGGTTTCTTGGTAAATTAAGGGCTCCCTGTCTCTGAGGTATGAATGGCTGCTCTGTTTTGCAGCAGACATACTAATAATACAGTAGAGATGAGTTTTTATCAATTCTTGATACTCTGAAACTTTCATCCTTGAAATAAAATATTAAAATACAAATTTCTAAATACCAGTAAAAAGTTATTTATTAAATAGGCATTTTTATGTTTAAACCTTTCAATATTTGCATAATTATCAATTAAATTTCTGTATTGTATACTTTGGTATGAATTTTTAGTTACTAAACTAAAAGGCAAAGCAATCTCCATACAGGCCATAAAGGCCCTTGGAGGAGTGGAAGGTAAAGGCTTTCACTATCTATAACTCCAGCACTTGATGAAGTAGAACAATTAGCGCTATGCCTAGCCAACTTTGCCTATAGGAATTAACTGGTACTCACTTTTGGTGTAGGCTGAGTGAACCTCAAGACCATATGCACCTCTGGAAGTGGAAATCTTGTTTCTTAAATTTTTCAACTTCCTGACAGGGAATTAAACCCACGTCCTTACGGTTGAAACAAGCACACCTTTACCGTCTCAGCAAGGCAGCTTCTATTTATAGTTAGTAGTTAAGGAGGAACAAGAAAAGGAACACAAAATAGGATGAACATAAAGGCAGGTCAGTGTCTGAACAGAGAGTGATAGAAAGAGGAGACAAGGACAAACAAGAAAACATAAAAGGACAAAGATAATCTCCGTATCTGAAACACACTGCCATCAACAAGTGGACAGGCTTTCCCCTCATCAATCCCAGTTCTTCAACATTCGTCACTTCTCAGTACCCAACGAGCTCATTTATACTTCCCATGTCTACCACCCCCTACCCTGCTACCAGAACACATCAACGCAATACACAACATATACGCGCAGATACTTACCTCACTTACCTCTCTTCATAAACTGCCGTGGATGGACTGGAACGAACTAAAACAGTTCGGAGCTGCACCTGTGTGTAGACAAAAGGGGAGAGAAAGGCAAGAACCCATAACCCCCATGAATAAAAGAATGGAGCAAAAGACAATGGGGTTTATTATAAACACACACACAATATTAAAATGAAAGCAAAAATGGGAAGCTGCATTAAAAGTTACTTACATAACTGCAGAAAAATAGAACATCAAGTAGTATCCCGTTCAATGACATAGTAAGTTTTGTGTTACACGGCGACAGTACACACTATCGCACAATTCACTTCCGTATGACCACATAAAATTACAAACTCGTTTCAGAAAAGTAATGTGACGTGGAACACGTTATCGAAGGAATCAGAAAATGGAACCACAAAAGTGATAATGCAGTCGTACTAATGCGGACCGCGCACATATCAACAGTTAGCATCTGTGCTCCAAACGAGCATCCACTCAATGCTAGCGCATCACAACAACAATACCAAAGCACAGCCTCCCAAAGGAGCAGAAGCAAAAGAACAAGAAGATGTTGCCACAGTTACAGAAGCAAAAACTGATTGCCAACAATGGAGCAGATAACAGCTTAGAAATATAAAATAGCACACCACACATGGCTAGAACCGGCCAAATAAAATGAAAAATAAAAGAAAAGGAAAAAAATTTAAATTAAAATTACGAGAGTACTATAAACTGTACACAGGCAGACAGCACAGACACACATACACATGTATGAACAAGAAGAGAGACCCAATATAAAATCGACCTAGACCAGACCGGTTAGTCAAGACGCGACTTACACTTTCGCACAGCATAGTGACGGATATCATGGACTCAAGAGCATGGTTCGAACACCACAGATACAATGCTGGACTGCCACAAAAATAGGCAAGGCTGATCCAAATATAATCGTAGCAATCACAACATTCGTCGACCCACTACCCGGTACATCCAAATTGCCTCACGTAGACAAACATGGATTAAACCCCGTAGCGTCAAATCACACAATATACCAATGCTCAGCCATGATTCCAAACGATGAGGAAACAGAAGTGCATGGTCTCAAAACCCACAAACACACAGGCCCAAACAAACAGATAGGTAAATACCACTCTCCATTCTCACGTGTGTGCACAGAAACAAAGAAAGAAAAATTTGAAACACACACAAAATTAATTAATTAAGAGCCTGCAAAGACAGGTGATAAAAGGTGTGAAATACAATCACTATGGTACGTAAAATGAAATAAAATGAATGAATACCTGGGAGCAGCAATCAGGAATCTCGAAATATTTACGTCAATCAAAATAATGACTACCAGCAGAGAGCCGAGCCTTGAAACAAGTAAATCCACGATAATAGCAATTCGTAGATCAAAAAGCACATTATAAATCCCAGTTTGTTCATCATTTTTGATTCCTCCATTGTTTGTGTCACGAGCAGACCAACTTAACACTCGAAGGGCGAGAGACGGACTGTGTATCAACACAGATGGCTAGAGCACCATCTTCAATGAGAAACTATAAGTTTCACGTCACATTCGGGTAATGTTATCGCTAATGGTGACAGCGACAGTCAAGGAGAAGTAGGAATAAAGGAAGTGCATCGCCAAGGCAGGCTTGGTTCGGCACACATGACAGATTTTCAGTTTTGATGTGGCAAGTGTCCAGGTAAGTACAGGAAAATGGAACAAGCATAAGCAAAGATAAGTAAAGGTGGTAAGAGATTAGGAACACAGGACAAATATAAAGGAGAAGAGGATCCCAGCAGGATAATGTAAGTATTGGAAAGGAACAAATGAAGACAAAGCTAGGTAAGCACAAGGAGAAGGACAGAAAGGAATAACAAATATAAATAAAAGTTGTAGAAGACAAGAGACATAGGTCAAATACACAAGTACAGAGATCATCAAACATGAGTTTATGTTAAACTCAAGCAAGGCACACATAGCAAGCTGATAGGAAGGACAGTACATAAATAACTTTTTTTTAAATTACAAATGTTTGTCTCCACTTAATTTATCCAGAGAAGATGGTTGTGTTGTATTCCCTCTTAAAACAAAAATCACTACCACCACTACCATCAGGCCATATTCTCCCAGAACACTGCTGGTCCTTCCCACCAGTGACAGTCACTATTCTCTTCAACAAGAAGGAATTAGGAAGCAGCCTCATTAGCATTAAGACAAGAAATGAAAAAAAAACAGGCATGAATTTTCTTTTATAATGTCTTTCTAAAAATTATTTATATTTTCATTTATCCAGATGTTACATCTCTGCAGGAAATTCATCTTCTGTTGTTTCACTTATCACTCTATTAATTTTGGTTTCAAGGGCCTCAACTCTATGGAGATTGTTCGTATGGACTTTCTCTTTTAAATTTTATTTTTAAGAACTATGCTTTTGTAGGCCTATTCATACTTGTTGCTCAAAGATGTACTTAACCGTGATGAACAATGTTCACTTCATAACCACAGTCATTGAATACGTCAAGTAACTTATGTGCCTCATTAGCACAAGTCAGTGTTCTATTAACATCCAAGCCTTACATGACAGAGGATGGGACAAAAATTCTGTTATCTCCCACCAGGTAGTTCCTTGCTCGTCTCTTGAGTGGGGGAATACAGTCTGTTCTTCCTGTCAGCTTGTTATGTGTACCTCCCTCAAGTTTGCTGTAACCTTTTGTTTGGTGGTCACTGTAGAAAAGGAACCCAATGGTTTTAATCAATTTCTCTCATACCCTACCTTGCTATGATCTTCAATTTCTAGTTATTTGTTGTTAATTGAAAAGGAATGCCATTTTGCAAAGGTCAGAATACATTTTAACTTTATTAATTAATTGTGTGAGCAGGAAAGAGTCATAGTCAGCAGAATTGATATTACTGGGATCATAATCAGAAGTAACTTACTTATGAAAGCTTGGATCTATTGTTTTCTGTCTTTACGGCTAATTTCTCTAAGGCATACTTACTTACTTACTTACTTGTAATTTCACCAATCTGATTTTTCTCAGTTTTAAAAAATTTATCTTTTTTTTTTTTTACAAGTTGTTTCACGTCACACCGAGACAGATAGGTCTTATGGTGACGATGGGACAGAAAAGGGCTAGGAATGGGAAGGAAGCAGCCGTAACCTTAATTAAGGTACAGCCCCAGCATTTGACTGGTGTGAAAATGGGAAATCATAGAAAACCATGGGGTTCAAACCCACTATCTCCCGAATACTGGATACTGGCCGCACATATGTGACTGCAGCTATTGAGCTCAGTATCTTCTTATTCCTCAGTTACATAACTCATGACTGAGTATCGTGAACTCATGTTTATGTTACTGTTCAATAAGAGTTCACCAGCAGCCACCATTGTCTGCGGTCTTCTGCTTTCCGGATTGTCACTTGAAGAGGTTCTCGAGTTGCATCTTTGATCTGGTCTATGCAAGAAGCCTGAACCCATTTACTTTTCCTTGGACAACTAGTTTTTCTAGGCTAATTTTTCTCCTTACAAGATGTCCAAAGAACTGCAGGATTCTCTATCTAAGGAAGAGATGAAAGTCACTTTGGATACTAAGCTCTTTGATTACGGAGAAGTTAGATCTTTTCTCCATCCAAGTTATTCGTAATATTCTCTGCCAACATCACATTTCAAATGCACCATTGTGCTTTTCGTCATTGGCCTTCACCACAGGGTGTGAAATCGCAGTGGGGAAGGGAGGGTTTTCTCCCCCACCAACAATTTGATCTCAAAAGTTCCTCTCCACTAAAATTTCTTGGGGATAATTCTTTCATTATAAAATAATGGGGAACATGTAGAACTCATACATTACCAAAATTAGTATTTTCTACTGTGCATATTTTGATAAAAACATCAGCAATAATACACATACCGGTAATAATACAGAAATAATAGAATGACCTCCAGACCTTCAACAATAAAGCAACGTAGCGGTGGCAACTCCACACCTGCAGCCTATTGTTTATGTTTCACTCTGGCAAGTCCATGTGAAACCCGGGCAAAAATATAACTTACTTGAGGCCCTCCTCCCTTGTCATTGCTCTAAGTAGCTTGAGCTTACACCACTTCTTTACTTGGAGGGAGTGTGTTTCCAATAGGTAGCCAGTAGGATAATATTCACTTAACTGGTGTGCAAATGGAATAACCATCCAATGTGTAACATTCTTGTTACAACAACAGAATTCAAACAAAAAGATTTAAAATTTACATTTTTCTGGGAGATGATATATTCCCTCCCCTGCCAGGTACTACCTGAAATAAACACTAGTAGTTAAGCCCCCCCCCCCCAACCATTTCTTTCTGATTCACAACCATAGAAGAAGACTGAAAATACACACACACAGACACACACCAGACTTCTTTTGTGTTTTTTCTGACTGATCAGTCACACCAGATTATTCAGAGCTTACCCATAGCAACTTTTCCAAGAGCTATTATTTTATACAAAGCCTCATTTTATATCATGGTAATTTTCCAATTTCTATTGCAATGCTCTGAAACTGATATGATTCTCTGTGTCAGATATTAGGATTTGAAAACTTAATGTGTCTTTTTCCAAGAGCTATTATTTTATACAAAGCCTCATTTTATATCATGGTAATTTTCCAATTTCTATTGCAATGCTCTGAAACTGATATGATTCTCTGTGTCAGATATTAGGATTTGAAAACTTAATGTGTCTTTTTCTAAAACAAGAAAAAAAATATCTGTGGCACTGCACAACTTCTATAGACTTTCTCTCATAAGCAAAATCTGCTGAAATATTGAAGTCATGTAGCACATTGAGATACAGTAATAATTTTATCCTCAGATCAAGGTAATCTCAATAACCTACCTGGTGGCCATGATCGTTAAGGGATTGAAGTCTAAAGGGTCTGACACCGTGGTTAGCCAGTTCGAATCCTGTTTGTTGAAAATATTTTCACCATCAGAATGTTGACCACCATCAGAATGTTGACTGGCAGGGCAGGGGAGGTGGTAGTATACAATTTCTAATCACTAGATTGCATGCCAAAAGCCTGGATTAAATTCCAAACCTCTCCACAGTGCTCATATGGAGTGAGAGTATATGATGCTGTTGATGGTGATTTGTCCATTGGATGGGTATGTTAAGCCTTGAACAAGCCCCTTGGTGCTATTTGACAAGAGTAGGCAAAGTACCGGCACCAGGTTTCACCCTCTTCCTTCCTAATATCATACATCACGTCATTCGTTTCATCTCACAAACTCTTCTGACGAGGTTGACGTCAGGAAGGACATCCGGACATAAAAATCCGCCATGACAGATTCATATCACCTCATAACTGACCCTGTAGAAAAACAGAACAACGGTTGACCAAACGAACAAACATCAAGATAATCTCAATGTCAATAAAGGAATTGAAACTGAATTAAAGCTACCTCAAAACTGTTACTGTCACTCTTGATACTATTGTAAATGAAACAAAAATATATCTTTAAATTCAATTTTTTTATCATCTCGTGTATGAATGAATCAGACTTCTGTTCATAGACTAGATTCATTACAACATAAATTTCTTTATTTAGCCTAAATTGATTTAGAGCAGGGTTCCCTCATGATAACGTTGATTATATATTCTTAGAACAGTCATTAAATCTACATCACCATGAATTTCTGGTTACCCTTTCCATTTTTAAACTGTTTCACTCCTTGCTGAATTGGTCCCAACTCCTTGAAAAAATAATTTCCACCTTCCAGATAGGCATATGAGATTTAATATTACACTGTCCACAAACTGGCACAGAACTAACTGTGCATCCTATGGCCCAATTGAAAGAAATTCAAGATCCCTAAACAAAGTGGATATTGATGCATTTAACTGCTCATTGTCTAATTTGAGAAATCACTTCCATAATGTCCGACTCGTTGGCTGAATGGTCAGCGTACTGGCCTTCGGTTCAGATGGTCCCGGGTTCGATTCCCGGCCGGGTCGGGGATTTTAACCTTCATTGGTTAATTCCAATGGCCCGAGGGCTGGGTGTTTGTGCTGTCCCCAACATCCCTGCAACTCACACACCACACATAACACTATCCTCCACCACAATAACACGCAGTTACCTACACATGGCAGATGCCGCCCACCCTCATCGGAGGGTCTGCCTTACAAGGGCTGCACTCGGCTAGAAATAGCCACACGAAATTATAAATTATTATACTTCCATAATTTCCAAAAGTGCTATTTTTGTATGTTTACTTGTACTATAACTTGTATGATATTTGTGCATTATTTTTCTTCCTATGTTGAACTCCACTGATCCTTTCTGTTATTTTTACCTTCTGTTCGTTCTTTTTCTGGTTGTATTATAAAATGGTAATGCTGTAAATAAAGTATTACAGTATTAAGTTTTTATGTGTTATGATATTAATATGTAGCTGACAATATAATCATTTTATAACACATTCTAGAATCATACATTTCCAAGGACAAAACATATGCAAAGATTATTGTATTAGTCTTTGTAGTAGCTGCTCTACTCTAGGTCACTGATAAACTACCATCAAATTTATGCTTTGCATTTAGATCTTCATATGATTACTGTATATGTTTTGATTGTTCCAGTCTGTGCCTTTCCTTACATCTTTGCATTTACTCCTGACTGTATGGAGATTCGACTTATAATAAATGGAAACTTAGTGCAAACCATGGTGATGCCAAAATTAACTCTCATCTGTTCTAAGGTAAGTACAGTACTGCCACCTTAATATCTGAGTATTTAGTACATGCTATGATTAGGCTTACTATATATGGGATTAGCCCAAACAGTCCTCGTTTTTCATGGTGTCTTGGGTACTGTTCAGAGTTGAAAAATGCCTGGAGATTTGGAAATCTTTACGTTAAAATAACCGTTGAATGTTTGTGACTGGCAAATAAATTTTGTCAAATGAATATTTTCAATTATGGGAATATTTGTTTTTCAGAAAGAGGTTGACGTCTATTGGGCATTCAGGACCATGCTTGCTTTGCTGGGCCCGGCCTCTGTTGCCTGGCAGACAAAGCGAGCAGCCTGACGGACAGCATGAGCAGCTGAGGCAACTTATAAGCAGTGATAGCAATAGCTACTTGAATGAAAACTATTGTATTGGAAGTTAACACTTTCTGTTTAAAGTTACCCCAAAGTAACAAGTCGAAAGAACAAAGGGGCCAAAGTCCGTGGGGAATCACCCGTTCATCAAATATTTCATGAACTGTTTGCAGTGAATTTGCCATTATGTGAGCTATTGCACTGTCCTATTGGAAGTAAATGTATTTTCTATCTTCCGTGAGCAGTTGAGCGAATGGTCACGAAATGTTATTCACATAGCGCTTCTAATTCACTGTCTCTTCAAAAAATATAGGACCGATTATCCATTTTTCACTAATCGAGCACCATACCCCGACTTTTTCATCATGCAATGGAACTTCGAGAACAGCATGATGATTCTCATTGTTCACATAACCACCCAGATGAATCCAAACCTCATCACTCATGAAAAGGACGTGTGGGATCCACAATTCCATCATATATGGATTGCAAACTCCACCTGTAAAACTTAGGGTGTACATCCGGGTCAATAGTATAATTTAATTGATGAATGCCTGATATTTTGTATGGATGAAACTTGATCATTTTAAGGCCTTTACAGCAGAACCTATAGATATACCACACTCTTGGGAGAGCCATCAGATCAATTTTTTCAAACTCGGTTCCATCCTTGCTCAGATATCTTGAAATCGTTTCTTGGTGAGGGCCCGTTTAGGACACCATTTCTTCCTATTGGAAATAGAGCTCTTGTCTCCTCACTTCTTAAACAACTGCTCTGCAGTACTTTTTGATTGCCAAGGAGCCTGCAAATAACAATGATAAAATGTACATAAGCATTTTTCAAACGACTTCTTTAAAAGATACATCTCAGTAAGAAATATCTGCTACTCTCTAGTGTATCGCATTAATGCTATCACACGTTAGACATGTTCCTATAACTCCACGTAACAGCAACTAACAGATGGTGTGGTGCAGTTGCCTTTTAGACTGCCAGCCTTGCTGGTCAACCGCTAAATGCCAGGCCCAGCGAAAACTGGCATTGAGCACAAGGTGACAGAGCCTGGATCTGGCAGAAAATGTGTGGTGCTAGGTTCTAAATGCCCTTCAGTATCTGCTGTTAAACATATACTAAATATCAGTGTTAAAATCAATTCAAAACTCTCATGTCAATGTTATGATGTTATTAAAACAGACAAACCTATTCGTACAAATCCTGTCTAAAACAGATCAGATGTAAGGCTTTTCAGGCGTTTGCTCTACTAACTAGCATTTCATAGTAGAGCAAACGCCTGAAAAGCCTTACACCTGATCTGTTTTTGACAAGCTCTAGTGAAAAATATCTAATTCCCTCCTTGGGAATTTAGAATTTTCCATTCAAATCCTGTCTAGCGAGAAATATACCGTAACTGACATGTACCATCAGCAGAACAATAGTGCAGCTAGCATCTAATATGGGAGAGGCTTCCTAGGAAGAAATTCATTGTTAAGTGCATTAATTCATTTAAATATTTAAAAAATGATAGATTGCAGAAGTTAATTTTTTACATTTTTCTGTGCATATTCAATGACTTCATTTTTTAATGTTTCATCTTGAAGAAAGGTTAAATTTAACAATATTTCTTGTGTTGTCCACTATGAAATATCTACTTTACTGCACAGGTGTTATGGAATAATAAATTTAAGTAAGATAATTAAATTATTTCATGTTTCTTGTGATATTGGGGAAATCACTATGAGCGTTTAAAGAAATCAAAGAGAAATTCAGCAGTAATGCGTCAACCACAAATGTATCCTGGGTTATTCCCAAAATATATGGTCAGCCTACTCATGATAGAACTTGAAGAGAAATACAGTTCACAAATTAAAGGTCTGGGTCCTAATATGGACAGTCTCTCTCGTAAGTGTGTTCCTTCCCAAAGTTTTTACTCACTCTCACTTCAGAAAGAGTGTTACAATAGTACATGTTTCAAGTCTTGAGGCTTGTAATCACATTCCAATTCTAAAAGGAGATATAATCCCACCCTCATCTCCTTCTTCATGCACTTAAAATGAGTAATAGTATATTTTATTTTCAACATAATGTCTAGTGGAACAGAACACATTTATGCCATCCTCACATGGCTTGACACGAATGAGGCAACGTTATGAAATGTACCTGGATAGTAAACGATTTAAGCTGTATTCTACACATGACACAACTGACTGAGTATGTACAAAATAACATCATTCATAGTTATTTTAATTATTACTATGATATATGTTATTATGCTTTCTGTTCTATTTGACTTCTTTTGCTACTTCGCTACATGCTTCTTATGTTCTATCTTTAATTGCCTAGCCTTGCAGATGATAGTTGTTCAGCTTGGATATTTTTCAACAAATTTTATGTTCACAATTTGTTCAATCAAAATTGATCAATCACCATTGATCTGCATTTAGGGCTGCAGTACAGGTGGCAGATTCCATATCAATTGTTTGCCTAGTCCTTTCTTAAATTATTTCAAATAACTTGGAAATTTATTAAACATTTCCCTTGGTAATCTATTCCAATACCTTACTCCTCTTCCTGTAAATAAATATTTGCTTTTGTCTGTCCTCTTGAATTATGATCTTTTCTGCTTTTAAAAGGTTCCAGTCAAGTTTATTCATGTACAAATGTCATTCCATTCCAGAACAAATCGTGCTGCTTTCCTTTGGATCTTTTTCAGTTTTTATATCAAGTAATCCTTGTGAAGGTCCCATGCACTAGAACAATACTCTAAATGGGGTCTTATCAGAGACTTACATGCTCCCTCTCTCCCTCCATCGATCAGGATTGATTGATTGATTGATTGATTGATTGATTGATTGATTGATTGATTGATTGATTGATTGATTGATTGAATGATTGATTGAACTTAATAACAGTCTATATTAGCACACATAAATATATATTAATTCTGAGCCGGTTTTCAGAAACTTAGTTACAGTTTACAATGGCTTTTATTTGTTACTAGCTGACACGACAGACGTCGTTCTGTCAAAAATAAATGACAATGAAACAAACTCAAATTCAGTCTGTACTGCACACAAAAATCAATGACTACATCATCAACAACAAATGAGTTAATTTTCTACTACTGACAAAAGGTAGTAACAAACTACTGGAAAAATGTGTTTTCATTACCTGCAATATTAATACCTAGATTGTGAATAAGGAAATGCTCAAATAGGTTACAGCATATCACTACCCAGAAATAACCCTGATTGACTGTAACATAGATGGAAACTGTTCAGCCGGTCTTCAAATCCCTCACAGAGCAATAATTATCCCCCGTTGCAAATTAAGTAATTTGATAAGTTAATTGCGTGAAGATAATGTGGCAAAACTTACTCCTCTTTCTCCGTAAGAAATAACTATCTTAAAAAACACTGCTCCCAATCAACACTATGAAGATATTTTTCATTGTAAAGCTTTGAGGTATACGATATTTTTTGTTTGATTACCTAGTGCATAAACAAACAAAGTTGATGGTTTTCCAACACGGGAAAAGGCAACATACACTTGGCCATGCGAGAAACATGGGTTTTCAAGATTAATGCCGTAAACACTGAATGACTGCCCCTGGGATTTATTTATGGTTATAGCAAAAGTGAGCCGCACTGGAAACTGCAGTTGTTTAAATTCAAATGGTATGTCATTCGGAATCATAGGGATGCGTCATATCAAAACGTCTTCTCCTTTATACTTCCCCATTAGAATGGTTACTTCGATCACGTTATTCAGTAATGTTTTCACCACTAGGCGTGTGCTATTACAAAGACGTGGTTGGCTGATATTTCGCAACACTATGACCACTGATCTGACCCTTAATTGAAAAATGTGAGGCGGCAATACTGACAAATCCAGCGAGTTCAAAAATTCAGGTGGATAGTTGACGACATCATCTTGGTTAGTAGTGGAATCAACTGATTTGTATGTCCTCAATTCACCAGCAATTTCATTTTGAATTTTGAAATTTAATTCATTTACATCCATGTTTTTGGCAGCAAATATACCTTGTTCACTCAACCAAATATGATCTGTGTAATTTTGAGCAATGTTTGGGAACACCTCTTGAATGATGAAAAGTAATGCAGCCAGTCAGAATGTCTGAAGGGAATTTGCCATTCCAATGTCAATTAGTTGTTTTTGAAAATATCTCTCCAGATGGATCATTTTGCAACTTGACACGCATATACTGGCTTGAATTTAGTATCTTGACGTGTTTCCACAAAACTGATGACTTTAAACATGCGGAATCATTGGCAATGTTTGACGAAAATCTCCTGCCAACAAAATCATCGCTCCGGTTTTGTTTGTTCCACAGATCTTGCATGGTTCGGTCTAATGCCTCCAAAGACTTTTCATGTGCCATGGTGTATTCATCCCACACTATCAATTTACATTGCTGCAAAACCTTTGCCATTGCAGAGTTCTTCGATATGTTGCAGGTCAGAGTTTCGTTGCTTTGCATATTCAACGGCAATTTTATCACTGAATGGGCTGTTGGACCACCTTCCAACAATGTAGGTGCAATGCTGATGAAGCAAGTGCAAGTGCATTTTCATTGTGTGAGCGAATAGTTGTTAAAATCAATGAAATTAGGAAAGATTTTCCTGTACCCCAGGAAGCGTCCAAGAAGTAAATCACTCCAGTTCCATCATTTACAACTTTCATCAGAGTATTAAATACATACTTTTGTTGTTGATTCAACAGCGGAAGGTTTATTAGAACTGATTCACTTAAAGCATCGAGGTCGCACCGTTTTTTGCGTTGCAACTCTGGATTAAAAAAGCGTTGTGCATCGGGCGTTTGGGCGCGGCCATGCCTGATTGAGATAATACTTTGTTTGACATCATCAAGCACATGTTCTCAATTGATATCAACACCTCATTGTACATTTCTTCACTGATTTGTAAATTTGGATTTCCTGTTGTGATGCGCATTTGATGAAAGATATCATCACACATATCATCTTTGTATTTGATCCATAAATCAATTGGTTTTGATGGGCAGCATGTTGATATAATTATAGAAAACAATGTTAGTATTTGATAAGGTTGTGAAGAAATTACAGCATCATTGAGAGTTTGATCCCAATGAGCGTCATTTTCTAACAGTTGCAAACGTAGACAGGCTTCTCTGTAAGAGCCACGCAATTCACCATTAACAGTTTGTAAATGAGGGAATGATGGTGGGTCTCGAACGTTGACTAATAGCAATCGCAAATAAAAACATTCATCGTTGCTTGGATAGACTGAATAAATTCGACCTATTGCTTCGGTGGAATATACATTTGGGTAACCTGCAGTTGGTTTTTCCTTGTTTCCGTCATTGAAATTTCTTTGAGGATTGATCTCAAGTATAATATTTTGGCATTTCGGAGTATAGCAGTGTTCGGGCAAAGTCATCATTCTGACACAATTCAAAAAATTAGTCAAGGTTGTAGATGGTGGTTCAACAGCTCGTGGTAATGCGTTCTGAGCCATGAAATATACTCTTTGACCATTTTCTAAGTGTATGGCTAAGAGAACAACAGTGGGGTGTCTTTCATGAATGGGTAAAGGAAAAATGCGCCAAACTGCTTTATTACTGCTAACATAGCGGCCCATTTGGTATTGGGTAATTTCATCATTGGAATTCTCTGCACTAACTCCAATCACATCCATGGCACTTCCTTTGGTTACATGTTTACAATTTTTTAAAATTTTTTTTGCTATTTGCTTTACGTCGCACCGTCTTACGGCGATGATGGGACAGGAAAGGGCTAGGAGTGGGAAGGAAGCGACTGTGGCCTTAATTAAGGTACAGCCCCAGCATTTTCCTGGTGTAAAAATGGGAAACCACGGAAAACCATTTTCAGGGCTGCCGACAGTGGGGTTTGAACCTACTATCTCCCGAATACTGGATACTGTCCTCACTTAAGCGACTGCAGCTATCAAGCTCAGTATATTTACAAATGTATTTGATAGATATGACGGAATGGCAAGATAATATAAGTTGCTCCGCCCGCGTCTTATAGGCGGCATGAATCTTGAAATGAGTTTACTGCATATGGAAGCACACACAAAATAAACCAATCAACCAAAGAAATCAATGAACTTGTTTGTTGAGAAGCAAAGATTTAAAAACAATCAGGGTAGACAAAGGTCTCCAACTATAACAAAAGACGACACTGCATGTGACTGTCTGGAGAGCATATGCGCGAAATCAAAACCCAAGGAGTTATTCTTGTTGTCATAAAAACAAACTTATCTACATCTAGCTGAAATGTTCCTTTACCGGCAGTGAAAAAATTACAAATATAGTGAATATAAATTACGAGTTATGATATGATAAGATCTATGCAATTAAAATTTTGTATTTGAAGTAACATTCCATTATATTAACATTTTCACAATTATTTTGAAAACTTTTTTTTAACGGCATCAAATACGGCTTGAAATTTTGTACATAATTCGATATTCACCCATTTTAACTGATAACACTGAGATTTACAGACATTTGGCAAACGCGCTTAATTATAGGAGGACAGCGCTAAGCGCAAATGTGCGAGATGGAAAGAGAGAGGAACAGTTTGAATGGAAAAAGAGAAATGGGACTTTTATGTTTTTCCTGGCATTTTTTCCTATTTTTCTCTTCGTAAAAACCTTACTCTGACTTCGACGAATATTTGAAAAAAAGAATTTGCTGAATTGGTCCAGCTGTTCCCGATTTTTGCCCTTAGCAACACATTTAGCAATTGATTTTTATTTATATAGATAATGATTATGACTGATTGAAGTACGATGGTTGTCAAAATGTTGTTCTAGTTGTTATATCTAAGAAACTCTATTAAACAGAGAGTACATCTTCATCTCCAGCATTCACATAAAACATGACTGTCATGTCTCCTAACTACCTGAACAAATCTACTCAGGTGTGATTCTTAAATATTTACCCTTCATTAATTGCACTTTGGCCTGGTATTCAACTTCTGAGTGTTATACTCAGATTTGTGAACATTTCATGCTTTATTGGCTTTATTTATTGTTTCAATTTTCGGTTATTTGATTCTATAATTGATTTCCTTTAATTTCAGAATGATATTTTCTTTGCTACGACAGCACCTGAATTTTTCCACAACAAGTCAGAACGTCTACATGTAGATCGTGCTGAACGTGATCACAGCACATCACCTCCCTCATCTCCCCACTGTAAGTTTCAGTGTCACCTTGGAGTGTTTATAGTAATGATAATAATAATAATGATAAATTATTGTTGTTTTCTTTTTTTATGTGGACCAATGACATAGCTGTTAGGCCCCTTTAAACAACAAGCACAAGCATCTTTTCTTTTTTTTTTTTACCTCAGAAGTATTTTGATGTTATTTTAACATAAATTACTATTTATAGACTGAAGTAATATTTGACATGGAATGGTAGAGTACCAGGTTAATGTCTGGGGGCAAAAGCGGCTGGGCTTAGAGCTAACAACTTTGTCCCACTTAATGCCGAGGTTACGTTATGGATAGTGCTCCTTGAAAGGTCTTCATGGCCTGTATGGAGATGACTTTGCTTTTTGGCTATAGCTACCATATCTTCAGGATGAAGTACATACCACCAATGAATGAATCAAGTAATGCTCAATTTGGAAATGTATTGTTTGATCAATAAAATAGTAGGAACATTATTTTCACAATGTTTAAGTTGTCAGTAGATCAGCTGTTAATTAAAAATTAGAGAGAAATTACATGCTTATGAAAGAGTTTACTCTATATGAAAATTGTCACCCTATTTTCCATATTTCTTTAAAATAATGTATCGATTTATTACTGAGTATTTCACTGCATTATATTTTAACAGCATGAGGTTCTTACATCTTGCATGTTTCACAGAAAATTAATCTATAATTTCTTGGATACCTTGTTATTTCATAAGTACTGGTAACTTGCTAGAATGTTTTTCCATGATGTTTCCGTATTGTAGTAATTTTTGCCTTCCTGACATTTCTGGTACATGTGAGTGCATGAAACCTTGAAGAAGACCGTGAATAATGAAGCTGTACATAACCATACATAACATACCTGCTAGTCATGAATCTTGATACTCATACACTAAGAAGATGAAACTCAAGAGGATACTTAATTATTGGCCAGAACATGGTTTTCATTTGAAAACTGTATGTGCTGTTGTATCATAATGGGCTCATAAACATGAATTAATGAGTTGTAACAACTTGGACAAAGACTGTAATATTACAGTATTTTAACACCTGATGGAAACTTCAACTCTAATATAATCTTCACTTCTACAACATTCTTGAGTCTCATTGAATAACATGCAGAAGTATATGATCTGAAATAAAAAAGAAAATGAAAATGCACCCAATAAGAAGAAAAAAAGGAAAGATATGAAACATAGAAATGATAAAAAGGAAGGAAAGTCTAGCAACTTCTTTGTATCTCTGTGAAGCAGCTGCCGGAATGTGCCATTTTCACTTGTGGAGGTGCACAGTGCCCTGAGGTTCACTCAGCCTGCACCAAAAATTAGTACCAGGTTAATTTCTGGGGGCAAAGGCAGCCGGGCTTAGAGCTAACTATTCTGTGCCACTTAATGCCGAGGTTACGTTATGGATAGTGTGCCTCGAAAGGTCTTCATGGCCTGTATGGAGATGATTTTGCTTTTTGCCTATAGCTACCATACCTTCAGGATGAAGTACATGCCAGCAATGAATGAATCATAATACTATTTTGTCAAGGAATTTAGCAAGTAATGTCTTCTTACAGTTAAGAATATTATTCATAAAGCAGAGTAAAGTAAGAACACTTCAAATGTTCACATCAGAAATTCAGGAACCATCATATTTATTCAAATTTACAAGATTAAATCCTAACACAGTTGATTGGCAATAGTAGGAACATTATTTTAGTAGTTTTTCTTACAGTTAAGAATATTATTCATAATGCAGATAGAGCAGCAACTTACTGCTTAGTATTAAAAACAACGAGCAGCTGCCGCAACCAAAGCCATCTACGACATCATGCCATTAAGCAAACTTTCCCTGGAAACAGCTATAGCCCTCTTTGAAGCCAAAATCGTTCCTATTCTAACATACGGAATAGAGATAACATGGGAAAAGTTAAGCTATAAAGATCTAATACGAATGGAAAAAGTGAAAGCCAGATTCTTGAAAGCAGCCCTCGGAATTTCAAAGTACACCAAGTCAAGACTAGCGTACGAACTCGCGAGAGAAACATTTCTAATAGAGGACCTGAGATGGAAATTCAATCTGCCCTGTACAGAGAACTGGAAGAAACTGCGGTTAGAGAGGGAGAAGAAAAAGAAGGAGATATGGCCAGAGTTCTACTCTTCAGAGGCCATGATGAACAGAGCATGGACCGGCACAAACCAGGAGCTGAGACATTTTGTAAATTCCATGGCAGTCCATGGCTACCATCACAAAATCTGTAGGTCGAAGACATACCATGACCCAGACTCGATGTGCATATGTGAACTCTGTGATAAACATTGTGACCGATATCACGTACTGTCGTGTAAAAATCGTGTGAAATCAATCATAGACCTCTGTATTGATTAATTATCCTAATACTGCACAACTTGTGCGCAATAAAGTTTATATATATATTAAAAACCCTTGAACTGAGAATGTAAGGAAAACTAACCACAACTTTTCACTCAACAGGATTTTTTAACATGTCAGAGAACCTATTTAAGCACTCTTAATTGCCAGTCAACTGTGTTAGGATTTAATCTTGTAAATTTGAATGGATGAATGAATGAATAAATAAATAAATAAATTAATTAATTAATTAATTAATTAATTCAAGTACATAACACAACAACAACCTAAGAGACATGTCATCAACATTACAAACTATTACTTAAATGCATAACGAAAGAAATAACTAACTGCAGGTCAAATTACTCAGGAAAATACTTCATGAACTGCAAATTGCATGTGCTATAGCAGTTCAAGTTCTTTGATTTCTTTACTCTCTCTTATAGCAATAATTAAAAAGTATTCCCACGTAGTGTTGCATTCTTCATCAGTTTTGTGCTTACTGTTTCAGTAGACCATGTAATGATTTTTATCAGTGTATCTCTCATACAGTATAAATTACAGCAATTATTCTCCCTACTAATGTTTGGAAAAAATAAATATTATATGCTGTTAAGCATGAAATGGTAATGCCTACTTTGAACATAGCATGAAGTAAATAATTAACTACGTTTATTGAGGACACAAGACATGCATGGGAACCTATATCTTATGAAGTACAGTAAACCTGCAAGTGAACAGATTATACAACAAGCATGGAAACAACCTACCATAATTTGGGCTTATGATGAAGAATATAGACTTATCCCACAGAAATCTACATGGTTAATAAGTTTATCAACTATTTTCTTGCTCATTCTCATAGGTTCAGATGTTGTATCACAGTCTATTTCAACTCTGAGGAACAGAGCACTGGTGGATATCTCACCCGCAGCTGCCTGTAAATTACGTGACCTGTATGCAAGTGGATTAGCGATATCTCCAGGTATAAGAAGAAATATATTCTCATCATGATTGGAGAGAGAAAGAGAGAAAAGAGAAGCCAAGTCTAAATTGCCTGAGAAGTTTTTAAATATTGTATATTTATTTCATTTACCACTCAGTACTTCAAGTTGAAACCCTCAGAATTGCAAGGATTTCTTTTTGAATTTTAACCTTCCCCTTTAATTTAGCATACCGGTATTAGAAGTTTTATGATGGGTATTCTCAAATGTTGTATCATATATCTACAACCAGGTTTTTGATGGTTTTTGTTTTATATAGATATCACACAAGAGTGTATTTGCTCTACAGTGATTGATTACTGCATCATTATTGATGTGGCATTGATGAAAGTAGCCTAGTGTAATAATAATAATAATAATAATAATAATAATAATAATAATAATAATTGATTTTATTTCTTATGGTCATCTATGGACTATGTTTATATAATCCACCAGATCTTCTACGTCTTGAACTTATTCCCTTTTCTTTACACTCAGATGTTCTGAAGACGTTGACTTCTCCTTTGTCACTCTTCAATCAAGTTGTTGCAGGACTTGACAAGTTTCTTTAGTGCACATCTCATTCCTGCAGTTTTCTTCCTAAAGGTTGTTCTTTCCTGTATATCTCCTTCCTGGCTCCTCACTTCTTCCAAGTCCTTTTGAACCTCCTTAAGCCATAAACATTATGCCTTCCACTTTTATTGTAGACCAAGTATCCTAAGTAACCTGTGTGCTAGTCTCTTTGGATCCACTCTTAATGTGCCCATAAAATTATAGTCTTCTTCTCCTCATAGTAGATGTTATCATTTCAACTTTTTCATAAAGTACTCGATTTGGTCTCATTCGCAACTTCCCTGAACCTGAGATTTTCCTAAGGAATCTCTTTTCCCTTTTTTCATTGACTGGAACTGTTACCCTCATCATGGTTTCCACCATGTATAGACACTGTGCTCAGACCACCGTACAATGTTTAATTTTGTTTTGATGGATATGGACTTTGATTTATAAGTTCCATGACATAATCTGGAAGCCATTTCCATCCTTCTATTTATAGCTTCTTTCTTATTTCCATTTGAGGTGAGAATTTCTTCCAGGTACGCAGATTTCTGAACATGGTGGATTTCCCCAAATTTGGTTTCAATTCTGTTTGTGAGATCTGTTTTCTCCAAGTACATATATGCAGTTTTTTGAAAAGGTATTCTTAAACCAGTTTTGGTGGCCATGTTTTATAATTTCTCTACTTGTTTTGTCAATTAGGAGTACTATATCATCCACGAAAGCTAGACAGTCAAATACTACTACTACTCATCATCATCACATTGTGTTGACAGCATAAGACCATGTTACACTGTCGTTGTTTGGGTCATCAAAACATTGACTGGTTGGATGCAGCAATCCATGCCACCCTATCCTGTGCTAACATTTTTCATTTCTATGTAACTACTATGTACATCTTTTCATCTACTCTAATTTGTTTGCCTTTGTCTACCCATACATTTCTTACTCCCTACATCCCTGAAAAACTAACTGAACAACTCTGGAGTATCTTAAGGTGTTTCCTGTCATTCTATCTTTTCTTCTGATCAATTTTTTTCTATATCATTCTCCTCTCACCAATTCAGTATCTCTTCATTCTTGATTCAGTATTCCCATTTCACCATCAGCATTCTTCTATAACACCACATTTCAAATGCTCCTATTCTCTTTGTTGTGAGCTAGTTCACTTCCATACTGTGCCAGGCTACTGACAAAAGTCTTCAAAAGCGTATTTCTAATTCCTATATCCTTATTTGAAGTATGCATATCTCTGCTCTAGTCTGCATTTTACGTCCTTACTTCTGCTGTCACCCCCTGTGGGTGGGGGACGCAGATGAACAATACACCCACGGTATCCCCTGCCTGTTGTAAGAGGTGGCTAAAAGGGGCCACAGGGGCTCTCAACTTCGGAGCGTGGGTTGGCGACCACAAGGCCCTTAGCTGAGTCCTGGCATTGCTTCCACTTATTTGTGCCAGGCTCCTCACTTTCATCTATCCTGTCTGACCTCCCTTGGTCAACTCTTGTTCTTTTCCGACCCCAACGGTATTAGAGCATTCGAGGCCTAGGGAGTCTTTCATTTTCACGCCCTTTGTGGCCCTTGCCTTTCTTCGTCCGTTACTTCATTTTTTGAAGTGATGGATCCCTACTTTTTTCTTTTTTCTCCTTGTCTACCCCCTGTGGGTGGGGGACACAGATGAAGAATACACCCATGGTATCCCCTGCCTGTTGTAAGAGGTGGCTAAAAGGGGCCACAGGGCCACATGCAACCAAGGGATGATTGCATCAGAACCATGAAACTACTTGTGATTAGTGCCATCATGCGGGGAACACCATGGGTCGCCTTTACTTGCAAGTAGTACTGGTACCACTCTGTTAGGTACTCGGTAGTTTTGTGATTTGTAGCAGTAGAGCAGGGTTCACTGTGGGTTTCCGGTACTAAATGTGGAACACCACAGTCTTACGCTGCCCGTGATTAGTACCATTAAGTGAGAAACACCATGGGTCTGGGCGTTGCCTGTGGTTAAGAACACAATATGAGCGACACTGGTCTTCATTGCCTATGATTAGTACCCACTATATGAGGAACATCACGGGAATACCGGTGCCCGTGATTACTACACCTAGGTGAGGAACACTATGGGTTTGTGTCGCCTATGAGATTCGCCATTATGTGAAAAACACCAGAGGTCTGCACTATCTGTACGACATACAATACTTGTGAGTAGTACCATAATGTTTGGAACACCGTGAGTTTACGCTACTTTTGATTAGTACTGCAACCTGAGAAATACCATGGTTCTCCTTTACTAGCGATAAGTGCTATTATGAGGGACCATTGATATGGATATTAAATACAACAAGTATCATCGATTCAGGATTGTGCTTTGGAAATAGTCCCTTGGTCCGTAATCTTGTTTCTGGTCAGGTGAGGCATTGCAGGTCGGATCTACTGATTGTTTTAAATTCATATTCATTTCTTCATTCTTCATCATCATGTTTTGAATTCTGGTCAGCGGATGAATTTTGTACTTTTAAATTGTCATTGCATTTTGTCTCATTTCATACCATTAGGGGCCAATGACATAGATGTTAGGCCCCTCTAAACAACAAGCATCATCATCATCATCATCATCATCATCACTTCTGCTGTCATGATTTTTTCTACTACCCAAGTACCTGTATTAATCTACTGTCTTCAACACTTCATTTCCTAATCTAATATTTCTTGTATCAACTAGCTTCATTCGACTTCACTCCATTGCTTTTGTTTTGGGTTTATTTTTATTCTCATACTCCTTCTCCAGGAATGTGTCCATACCATTCAGCAATTATTCCAGATCTTCTGCAGACTCAGATAAAATAACAAAATCATCAGTAAATCTCAATAGTTTTGATTTCCTATCCTTGGAATGTGATTCCCTATCCAAAGTCCCCTTTAATTTCCTTTACTGCCTGCTCCATATATATATATGTTGAATAGGAGAAGGGACAAATTGCAGTCTTGCCTCACACCTTTCTGAATGGCTGCTTCTTTTTCATAGTCCTTGATTCTTTTCACTACAGACTGATTTTTGTACAGATAGTCAATAATTATTCTTTCTTGTTATATGATCCTTATCACCTTCAGAATCTCAAATAGCTTGGTGTGATCAACATTATCGAATGCCTTCTCTAGATCTATGAATGCCATGTACAATAGGCTTGTCCTTCTTAATTCGATCCTCTGAGATCAGACATAAAGTTAGGATTGCTTCACATATTCCTACATTTCTTCTGAAGCCAAACTGATCTTCTCCCAACTTAGCTTGTCTTTCCATTTGTCTGTAATTAATACATGTTAAAATTTTTCGAACATGAAATATTAAACTAACGGTGCAGTAGTTATCACTCTTGTCAGCACCTGCTTTCTTGGAATTGGGTATAACTACATTCTGTCTAAAATCAGATGGCACTTCTCCTGTGTCATATATCTTACACATGAAATGGATTAATCTTGCTATGCCAGTTTCTCCTAAGACAGCCAGTAATTCTGAGGGTAGGTATATCAATTCCAAGTGTCTTGTTTCTATTTAGGTCTCTCAAAGATTTGTTGAATTTTGATCTCAGAATTGGGTCTCCCATTTCATCAGTATCAACAGCCCCTTCTTGTTCCAGAACCTCATCATCTACTTATTTCCCTTGGGACAATTGCTGAATAATTATGTTCTTGCTACCTTTCTGTCTTGCCTTTTTTCACTAGAAGTGGTTTTCTATTGGAGCTCTTAATATTTATAGACCTACTTTGGTTTTCTCTACAGCTTTCCTTGATTTTTCTGTATGCAGCACCAACTTTTCCTATAACCATACAACCTTCAACATCCATTCTCTTTCAGCCATTTTTCCTTAGTTGTCCTGCACTTTCTATCTGCTTCATTCTTCAGTTGTCTGTATTTGTTTTTGCCCTCCTTATTTTTTGCATTCTTGTACCATACTTAAACTGTCCATCAATCAAGTCTAGCATCTCCTGAATTATTCTTTGGTTTTTACTTGATCTTGCCTTTCTTCCTAACCTCATTCCTACTGATCTCATTCTTCAGGACTGTTCACTCTTCATCTATGGTGTTTTTCTTCACTCTTTTCATATAATCTAATACCCAAGTATTAAAACAAAATGATAGTACTGCACCTCAAGCTATTAAAATGAATGACCTACACAAATCAAATCAGTTCAGAATCATTTAAATTCCTAACAGAATGGATACACTGAATTTCTTAATTATTTAAATGTACACATTCAGATCTTCTTCCTGTAGCTGGCAATGAAGAACGTTTTCTCCTTATTCTTCATCCTCATTGACATCTGCATTTCCATCTACAATGCCTTTATAAAAAATCAGAGTCCGAATACTCCACCATTCTTCACCATAGTACTTTTTCAGAAGAGCGTTGACATCACATTTATTTCCTATACTTAGGCTGTTGGATTTTTGGTGGATTCATATTGACAATAGTTTTTTTTTTTTTTTTTTTGCTATTTGGTTTACATTGCAGCAACACAGATAGGTCTCCTGGCGACGATAGGATAGGAAAGACCTAGGAATGGGAAGGAAGCTGCCGTGGCCTTAATTAAGGTACAGCCCCAGCATTTGCCTGGTGTGAAAATGAGAAACCACAGAAAACCATCTTCAGGGCTACCGACAGTGACGTTCGAACCCACTATCTCCCGGATGCAAGTTCACAGCTGCGCGCCCCTAACCACACGGGCAACTCGCCCGGTGACAATAGTCTTAGTTGGTTTCATTATGGAGGAATATCCCTCTAGTTATAAACTATAGCAGCTCTCGCCCCGTACTACATCTGTTGTGCTTTGCTTTCTGACAAAGATGTGCTTATTTTCTTGCAAATGAAATTGCCATTTACTTGGAGGCTTTTTGAAGAGGTCTTTTTCACTTTTCTAGTCACAATTTTGACAGCCTTCTTCTCCAAGTCTTATCACTGCTGCATAAATTCCTATCATGTTCATGTATTCCTGTAGGTTAATGTTTTTTTTTCTTGTATATGTTCTTTTCAGTTACCAAAGACATAGGCCATGGGGATGAAGCTGTGACCAGTGACAGGGAATACTAGTTGGACCTCTTTGATTTTGGGGGAGAAATTTATGAGCCAGTAGCTGACCATTGATACTACAATGGCATTCTTGTTTTGTCCCCCACAACCACCACACACCAAGCAGACAGTTGTTAAGTGTTCTGACAATTTTGTGTTGCATAAAGAATGAAATTAACATGACAACTCTTCACTAGCTGTACTAACTCTTTTTCTGAACTCATTTTCAAGCTATTAATGTTTGCTTTTCTGCAGGATTGGTTACAATTTTTACTTTTTTTACTTTTTTTATTCACCTGTAATCAAGTTGAACTTTCATCGACCCATTGAGTTCCAAACCCGGGATTGTATTTCTTGTTAAAAATGTCTCTAGAAAATCACTGTTTCACTTTTAGGTGATATTGAATTTGAGCTCAGATGAGGGGTATGGCCTTCCTGAACTTCTAGAACAGTAATGAGGTTCCAGAACATGTCAATGAATTCAGAAACTTCATAACATTATCTCTTCTTGCCATATACTTAAAACTTACATGGTCAGTGTCCTCCGTTTTCTTTAACCAAGTATCCAGTATCTCTAAACTGTGCTTATGCAAAACCTCAAAATGTTTATCACAACTACAAATGTCTTCAAACATTCTATATCCCTTATGGTTTGAAATTAAATATCTTATACTATAGGACTGAATGTTGTACCTTTCTGTGGTGGGCCTCTTTCTTTTCATGTCAATAGACTCTGTAAATTTTAAAACCTAGTCGTCCTGGAAACCTCTGTCCTTATGAGAATAAAATCTCTCATGAAAACTGTAAAAGTCTTGAACTCCAATTGCATGACATAAGAAGGCATTCTGGAATCTTTGGTAACATCTTTGAAGAATATCTGGAGGAAAAAAAATACAAAACATGTAAAAACAGAAATGTGGCATAGTGAAACCTTTTTTCATAGGTACTCCACCTCCAGAGCAACAATATACACATCGAACTCACCTAATTTGTTAAGCCTCATTTATTTTCCAGTTAAATGGATCTCTGCTCCTCTTCCAACCTCTTTACTTTCGAGAATATGGTTTCACACTTCTTTCCATTTATAACACTTATTTTAGAGAATGTTTTGTCTTAATTCAACAACTGATGAACTGCTAAAACCTTCAGTTAACAATCTGACATAACCTTTAACCTAATTTTGCTTCTGCATCCCTTGTTTTATTTTTATTATTGTATTATTTAAATTGAGCCACATTTCTTGTTATGGCAGCTGTTTATAAGTTCCGTGAAGTTTACTAGGTACCAGTATATTACCTGTATTCTTCCTGAAGAAGTAGATTATTTCACTACCGGTAAAGAAATTAACACTTTAAATCAGTTGCTTTCTCCCTTGTGCTTAAATATTCCATCATTCAATTTTCATACTTAAATATTCAGTGACGTACAGTAGTTAATTTTACGTAGCTTAATCTCACTCTTGGAGTTGATAATGAAATCTATGTCAGAGAGAATGAAATATTTAGTTTAATATAAGTGAAAGGAGATAGCCAAATATATTTTTTCTGTCTTTTTAAATATAATAGGCCTGCTATTTAAATAACATTTCCACATTCTTAAATGTTTGGTATCTGATTTTTTGAATCCTAACTTTCCCATTAAAAAATCATTTTAGATCATAATCAATATTTAGGCCTACCGATACTCTATATGAAAGATGTGTGTTACTAACACTATGTTTTTTGGTTACATTAATTTTAGCATCTCCAGAGGCAAGGCCATTTCGTCTTTATCGCATCCCACTACATACACTGTCCGGAGGATGTGATCGGCGCTGCCCGACGCCGTCCATTCCACCAGGGGCTTCTGAACCTCGTGACAATCTAAGTGAAGGCCCACGTCTGCTAGCTGTGCCGCGCCTAAATGAACCTTCACGAGGTCTCAGCCGTAGCTGCTCTTCTTCTCCTACTCCTCATCAGCCCCCAGGATCTACCTTTCTTGTTGGACCAAAGTGATGTGTGACATTCAGTGGAAATTCATGTGTAGTACAAACACATAAGGCTTACCTTTTATCTGTGTTTTTGTAAAAATTACCATTTCATTTGAGTACATATTTAATTGGTAGGAGACTGAATATCATTGGTATCCCTAAAGTACAAGCATACATGGAGACATAATGATGTATTAAAGAGAAAGGTTGGCTAGAAGAAAAGATGAGGAAATCATATCCGCTAAAAGTTGGATAGAAGCTCGAAGTTTTAAAGTAATGTGTTACAAAATATAACTTCTTCAATACTGGAAGGGGAAACAAGGTAGCAATTATTGTAAAGACAAATGTAATGGTTGTTTTAAAGGGAAAACAATGAGAATATCATAATTAACACGTTGGGTGCCACGTGCCGCCATATGGCGTCACGGTGGTCTTCAAATTTGAGATGGCGTGACGCCATATGGCGGCACACCGTTCTTGAAATCAGAGTTGCCGTGACGCCATATGGCGGCACAGTTGAGTTTCAGGCGATGCGCCGTAGATAATCAGCTGTGGCATCTATGCGCGTAAAATTGGTACTACGTGAAGGGCGAACTTCAGGGTCTATTCCAGCTATGTATTTTTACTGTATGCCACCATGTGGCGCCACAGTATTCTTCCGAAGCCACTGACTGGCCAGTGATCATTGTCACAGGTGAAAGCGCGCCAGGCATTGTTTATTCCTCGTTTACGTACGTATTATCACTCGGTTTATATAGTTGTGCAAAAATATAAAAAATGGAAGATATTGGTAATAATCTTACGAGGGAACACATACATGTGTTACCCTCGGATTCGGTTGAGATTTGGTAGGAATATTCGTGGGAGGCAGTAGAATGCTAAAGTGAAATCTGTATGTACCCAGCGCAAGTTTAAACGCCAAAATTGAACAAATAAATAGTCATAAAATTAGAAGTGCCGCGGGAGTCTCGGGGTGTGGCGGAGAGGTAGGGAAGCGAAGCAGCGGACGTGAACCAACCGGGCTGCGTCGAGCTGCGTCAGCAGTCAGGTAGGGTATAGTTAGCGCGCTCCCCTTAACTTCCCGATCAGATGTGCAAAACGTAAATATGAAAACAGCACATGAAACAAGTGTACAAAGGACGATGTTTGAACAACGATGTCAATAAGGTTTGAAAAATTACAACGAGTAACAAGAACTCGGGCATGCCGAGACGCATATTTTCATTGTTTAGAGTTATCAGAAAACTGTTCACAACAATATGTAATGTAATATAAGTACTTGTATTGCATTTTACTAGGTTTTCATACATATTGCGTTAATTTGAATTAGCAAATAAATATCCCGTATTTGAAATTCGTGTTGCACATTCCATGTCAAAAAATTCTGTGACACCATATGGCGTCACGCTATATTTTACCTTTCCTAAAAATTGATGTGACACCATATGGCGTCACACATTACCATGGTATGGTGAGATAAAATTTACTTAGTACATCATATAAATACATCCCAAGATTATATAAACAGACTACAACGTATACAATTGCTTTGGCACCAGCGAAATGCAATTCAAAAACATGCGTGGCACCAGTGGAATAGTGTGCTACAATCGGCTCGGCACTCAACGTGTTAAACAAATTTTGGTATGAAACCATACTATACTAAGGTGCACGAGAGTTAGAGTCTGACATTTATCGCTAGCAGCAAAATGAACTAATGCTGCTCGCAAATGATCTGCTGCCATTGTGACGATCGTAGTGATGCCACATTTTAAGCGTTGCTCTCACAGCTTGGCTTAGCTTGCTCTCAGTCACTTTTGTGATAACATTTGGATTGGTACCGTGTAAGCAGTGTTGATATTGCTTTACATGTTTATTTTCTGAGTATTATGTTTGTTATTAGTTTATCTTCGTTAATTAATCAGTGCCTACTTTCACAATTTTAGTTTTATTCTTGAGTACCATTAACAATCATTGTTAAATAATACAAATAGCTGTGTGGGAAGTGTTCTCTTCTGTATTATAAGAACTTTATTATGACTGACTGATGGATATAAGTTATACCCTGACTGCATTTGTTGTTGCGTTGTTATCAGCAGTTGATGATTTTGTTACTGATTATGGGATCTCGTATATATTGGCAAAGATGTGTTCTCTCTTAAGTGCTGAGATTATTGAAACAAGCTTAGGAACAGGTCGAAGTTTATTGAGGTGCATATGGCCAACACTCAGCCTCTATTAAAGGGTGCAGTGCATGTCATAGTTACTGATTTTGCTGTGCAAATTTTAGACTCCAACTTTCATGAGCCCAAATTTACATATATTTATATATATCCCACACCATTCCATCTGCTTGATGTGTCAGTAAATATGACCTTCTCATCAGTCCTGTATATTTCTTTTCCTCATTTGTAATTCAAATTTATCCTCTGTTGTACAACCCACTTTACTATGTCTTTGTATTTTGACCTTGGTCTTCTTCTTGGTCTTATGCCATCAAGACTGAAATCAAATGTTTCCCTTATGATTCTTGTACTTTACACATGTACTTTTTCAGTTTCTGTGAGGTTATTTTGTTTTATAATCTGTCAAATGCAGCTGTGCATTGCTCACCTCCATTGAAGGTGTTTCTAAAAAGAACTGCACCACCTCAGAACAAGGACACAAATTTACCTGGTACATTTGTCCAGCTTGATAATTAGCGTCTTAGCCTTCGGTCTTCAGGATCTATTCTTGGCTGGATTGAAGGATTATCTTTATCGGTTAATCCCCTCGGCTTAGGGACTGGATGTTGGTGCTGCCCCAATATTCCTGCAACTCATACATCACTCCTCATTCCAAGTACCCTCCTGCTATTGTTCACACATGCTTGCACTAGCCATCGTTTTCACTACTTTTATGTCAGTTACTTCTAACTTATGGATAAGATATTCTGAGTACATCCAGCTTTCACTCCTGCAAAGGAAAGTTGGTCTGAAAACAGACTGATGTAAAGATAGTTTTGTCCGGAAGCTGACTTCTTTCTTCAGAATGCTTTTGATGGCAAATGTGAGCTCATTTCATTAACTTTGATGTCCAGCTCCATGGCTAAATGGTTAGCGTGCTGGCCTTTGGTCACAGGGGCCCCGGGTTTGCTTCCCAGCAGGGTCAGAAATTTTAACCATAATTGGTTAATTTCGCTGGCATGGGGGCTGGGTGTATGTGTTGTCTTTATCATCATTTCATCCTCATCATGACACGCAGATCGCCTACAGGAGTCAAATTAAAAGACCTGCATCTGGTGAGTCAAACTTGACCTCGGACACTCCTGGCACTAAAAGCCATATGCTATTTCATTAACTTTGTTGCACCTTGATTCAGCCTCGTTTATTATACTACCATCCGGGAGAACACACATCCTGAATACTTGAAATGATATGCCTATTCCAGCTTTATATTCTGTAAATCTAACATTCAGTTCTCTTGGATTTCTTACCTACTGACATCAGTTTAGTCTTAGTAAGGCTAATTTTCATACCATACTCATCGCACCTCTGTCATCTTTCATTCCAGCAATACTCTCCACTATCATTTCATTTCTTCTGTCAGTCATTAATCACTGCCCCAGAGGAGTGCGACAGACCTCGACAGCCGGCACAATTCCTATCCTTGCTGCAAGATGGGGGCTTCATTCATTCCATCCCTGACCCAGTCATTCACTGGAAATATATTGTAGGTTTCCATCCTTTCCCCCCCTCCCACTCACTGCACCTATTTTCAAGTTCCGAGATAATAGACTGCAGGCTTTCGGCACAATCTGCCATTAAGACCAAGTCATACATTTCAGCAGATGATCCATGTAAACTACAAACAACAAAGGTGAAAGATTGCAGCTTTGTAACTTTGAACCAAGAACTCATTCTATCATCAATTCTCACTGCAGCCTAATTGTCAACATAAATGTCTTTTATTGACTTTAATAATCTACCCTTGTATTGGTAGGTGTGCTATTTGCCAACTGTTGAACGCAACTTAGCACACTGGGGTGAAACACTGGCAACCAGGAATGAGTTAGCTGGAAAATTTATAATGTCCAATAACGGACCAACTATATTGGTATTATAAATTTGCTCATTCAGGATAAATATTTCAGATTCCCTATGGGAATCAACATCTAGACATCTTTTGGCTCGGTACTCTGCCATAAGCTTTCTCTGATGAAGTGTATTTTTCTATATCTACAAAACATAAACATCACTGTTTATATGTATCGCAGCATTTTTCAATTATCTGGCACATACTGAAAATCTGATCCTGACAGTCTCTCTGTGGTCTGAAACCACACTGGTTTTCATCCGACTATAGAAGTGGTGGATTTCCGAGCATTTTAGTGTTTACTCAGAGGCCACAAACAATGGATGGCATGAGTGCTATAGCATTTAACTTGATGATAATAAAAGCAGAAAAGAGAAAGGTACTAGTAGTCTCGCAGTCCAGTGATAGCATGCCTGCCTCTTACCTGGAGGCCCCATATTTGATTCCCTGTCGAGTCAGGAATTTTTACCTGGATCTGAGGGTTGGTTTGAGGCCCATTCAGCCCACGTGATTATAATTGAGGAGCTATCTGATGGTGAGATGGTTACCCCCAGTCTAAAACGCCAAGAGTAATGGCCAGGAGGACTCATCATGCTAACCACATGGCACCTTGTACTCTGCAGGCGTTCAGGCTGAGCAGCAGTTGTTCAATAGGCCAAGGCCCATCAGGGCTGCTGTACCATGGCAAGAAAGGAAAACTTAATGATGTGAATCAAGAAAATGGAGAAACTTCCAATCATTCTTTTCTTATTCTTATTACAATAACTTGTCTCATTCTACTGTGGCGGAAGACCTGTCTTGGGCAGAAATTTGGAATGTCCTGTCTACTGGTGCTTCATCACTCTTTTATAATAATAGCTGCAGTCTGTGTTTATAATTACAAATATGTCATGAGATTTGGTAGAGTACTCAGAATTATGAACTGTGGAAGGTAGAAGTTCTGCACGCTACTCATCTATTTTGGTGCCTATGCATGCTTATATCCGATCCTGTTAAAAATGTAATAGATTGAATGTACATGCCTTTGGACATTTGCCATGTATATGAACACATAAAGTGATATCCTCCACTTTGAAGCTTTTATCTGTTTGAACCCTAGTGCTGGCAGCCATGAAGATGGTTTTCTTTGGTTTTCAACTTTCACACCAGGCAAATGCTGAGGCTGTAACTTAATTCAGGCTGTGCGTGCTTCCTTCCCACTCTTAACCCTTTCCTAGCCTATCATCACCATAAGACCTATCTGTGTCAGTGCGACATAAAGGAAATTGTTGAAAAAACAAACATTATAAAATATCAAAGCCATTTCTTATTAACAGTGCTGATGTAGTTATTTTATTATTAATTATATACAGTCATATCAGCACACACTTTATTAAAACATAACTGGTTTTCGGACACTAACATCCATCATCAGTGTTAAAATTTAAATTTAATTCCACATGAGTGTGTCATCAAAATTGGTTAAAATGAGTTTAAATTTAACACTGATGATGGACCTTAGTGTCCGAAAACTGGTTATGTTTTAATAAACTTGTGCTGATACAACTGTATATAATTAATAATAATAATAAAAAACAAAAAAACTGAAAACTTTCAAAATTTATGCAGCCTCGGTGCAGCTTATGAGAGTTTAAATTTAAACAGTTATTACTTGTCTAGTGAACGCACGAGTGGTTTCCCTCACTTCAAAGCACTATTAGTGATTGTTAACAGTCTAGGAATGTGAAATACAGATCACATGCTATTATGTTTCTGATAGTAATATTATACTGTAATCTCTTTGAATGTTCAACTTTATGTACTGTACATACATGTTAGAGTAATCTATTAACATTTAGCATCTGAAGTAGAACATCTGGCACCAAAATTTTCATCCACTTTATATACATTGACTCATCAGCGTTGTCTTTTGAATTGCCATCAAAGTCACTGATTGCCTAATCTACAGTGTTTGTTTCCTCTTCATATTAATGACTGCTTTCCAGGCCAGCTTATATCACAATCCTTTTGAATTCTGCTTCATTAATATGTAACAGTGCTAGCTGAGGTTTTTCTGTGTAGGTTACTGCATAATGCTCCAAAAGTGTACAAATTATTTTTCAAAATCATTGAGTTCTATCTTCTTCACATGTGGTTGATGATTACCTGGCATAAGATTTGTCTTCCATCCTTATCTGCTTTTTCACAGTGCCTGGCAATGTTGGACACTGTCTTATCACTTCTACCCACAACTGTTCACTGCTATGGAGACCTTTCCTTTTTATGTAATATTAAGACTCTAAATGTATCTATCTGATCTGAGAATGGATCACTTTCCATGATTTGCTTGGATGCATTTTAATTGTATATGGAGCTACAGTTCCCTTAATCTACCAATACTGAAGTAACACAAGAAAACAACTGATCTCTAACAGTATTCCACAGTATTATGAATGATGGCAAGATTATTAACCAGTACTAAGACATTTCATTAGTGTCAAAGATGTACCTAACTGTATACCGGTAGCTCACAAGGTAACAGATTGCATCACTCTGTTTATAATGAGTAGTTCCCCTTGCTACCACCATTATCACTCATCAGACAGCTAATAATAAATATTTCAAAATCTTTCACTTTTGTAACATCATATCTGCAATGGATATGTTTGGAGAGACTAAAAAATAAATTATAGTTCCCTCTAAAATATTAATTAAACTTCTTGGAAAAACCATAAAATAATGTCTCCATTTCACTTAAAGATGTACTCAATTACTGATAGTCTGACTTTGCACTTACAAAAACACAAAATGGAGGTGACTGTGGCCTTACTTGATCTCATTTAGTCACATCATAAATCTATTTTAAGATACTGTTTCATTATAGTGGCAGCAAACCTAGATGTTTAAACTGAGCGTTAAAGATTTTCTAATGGTTTACTGCAACTGTGTGTGATGAGAATTGAGGACTGACAGTGTTAATAGGATATGTTATTCATTCGGCTGGCTGGGTCAGCTTGAGATAAACTTTAAAAAAAGAGTTCATCACATAAGAAGCTGTGAAATATGCTCCTAATATTCTTATATACTATAGGTATTTCTTTAAGTGTCCTAATTTGGTGAACAATTTTACCTTTGTTATGAACTGAATGAAAGCTGTACCGGTATATTAAATAAAATTCAAAGACCTAGAGATCTGATTTCACTAGATGTTGATGGGAGCTAAGAGGGTATATTGTGGATGTTTCTAGTCAGTACTGTCAAAGTTTAACTCCATGTAACTGAATTAATTATTTTATTAGCAAATTTCTGAAGCATATAATACAGGTGATGTTTCTGTTGAAGAATTAGGAAATATTTCCAATTCCATCCGTAACTACTCTTGCTTCAGTAGTACCGTAGCAAAATCCCTATATAATGAAGATTCGAGTGTATTCCTGTAACACTCTTTGAGATCTCAATCTCACAAAGAGAATCTTGTGTTACCGTATACCTTTACTGCTTTCTTCAATGTAAGACACCTCTCTAAAAATACTTAACCTCACATGGATATACCAAAATGACATTTCACATTATTTAATTATACATAATTTGATAGGAACAGAGGATTTCTTTATGTTGCAATATCTTCATTTTTACTGTAACTTTTTTCTGTAATTAATTGCAGAATGTATGATATTTAGTGATCACAAAGCATAAAATAACATCAAAGTGTCAAAGGGACTCATATTATTCCTTTTTCTGTATAATTTACAGATCCACACAAGCATAAACCTCATCACCACAGGTATCAGACTGGTTTCATAGGTCTAAAATAATGGCCTACGAGAAAGGTACCAGTAGCATTCTAGCAGATATATGTGATTCTAGATTTGAAACTTACATAGTATATTAAACTATTCATACCTACATTACTTGTGTGGGTTGGGCCATGTGGTCATTCTATGTATGTTATTTACAAGGTTGCTGATGTTTCGAATATATAACAGTATTCTTTATTAAGGCGACTGATATACCACTACTTGATCTCAGGTAATCAGTCTTCTCAACCATGAAGCTGGTTTCTATGGCTCGTCTTATGCTGTAATTTCATCCTCAGATTCATGTTAGCCACAAGGATATATTTGGAAATCTCTTAAATCAATGCTGCGTAACAGATTCCAAGCACAGCACGTTCTGTATATTCAGTGGATCAGCGAACCCCCTGAAAATAGACAACCTCTTAGTGATGGTGGTGGTGATTATTGTTTTAAGAGGAAGTGCAACTAGGCAACCATCCTCGTTATAACACTAATAAAGAGAAATATGGAAGTGATCCAACACTTTGAAAAATGAAGATATTGACCAAAGAAAGACAAGGACCAACCTCATACCGCTGGGGTTGGAAAAGAACAAGAGTTGACCAAGGGAGGTTGGATAGGATAGATAAAAGTTAGGAGCCTGGCACAAATAAGTGGAAGCAATGCCAGGATTCAGCTTGTTGTAGGACAGGTATCCTAATTATGATAAAACCTTCAATACTCGTATTTTGAAGTTTTACGATGAGCCGAAAGTATTATGTTATTATATTTATGTTTCATGTCCATGGACGTATAACGTGCATATGCTTAACCTGGTTAACATAGCAACGGATGTACGGACACACAGACTTCCAATATGGCGTCAAGGAACAGCACCATTAGATCTCTGATGTAAAACATGTATAAATTCTATGTAGATTGTTTTAGAGAGCGATTGTTCATTTTGTATTCTGAGAGAGGCACTGAATGTTTTCTTCTTCCGACAGGATAAGTTCATAGTGATAATAAAGTTGTTTTTAGAAATACGTAAAAGTGTTCTCGTGTGATATTTTTATTGCGTAAAATAGAAAATCGCATATAGAGAACGACAAGCTTAGGGCCCTGTGGTCACTGACCTACGCTCCAAAGTTGAGAGCCCCTGGGCCCCTTTCAGTTGCCTCTTACGACAGGCAGGGGATACCATGGGTGTTATTCTACTGCCCCCACCCACTGGGAGATAACCTCTTAGTAAAGTGGGTAATCAAGGGCCCATTCCTGTAATTAGCTATGTATATTTGCACACGTAGCAATAATTTTGACATCAATAATTGGCTGCTCTCCAGAACCAGCAAGAAAGTTCAATTACTGGACTGATGGAATGGGGCTGTAGGATATAAGGAGGCTGCTCAAGGCACAGAGCTGTGAGAAGCAAGCAGAACATAACCCAGGTATTGCTGGTAAGTCGACTAGCGACAGACATAAGCTAGATTGAGCTGTCCCCAAATTAGCTGAAGCGTTGTCTCAAAGCACAAGATTAAAATTTGCCACATATGATACGTTTTGAAGTAGGGATTTAAATTTCTCAATATTTTTAAATATAATTAACCGCAATCAACCAGAATATTTTGGTAACTGTGATTTTGTAGCATCAGTAGGTTTGCTTAGTCTAAGTTTATATAATTAATGTAAATTTTTAATTACTAATACATGTTTTAGGAAAAGTAAGCAGAAAAATACATCAAGGCAAATAACAACAGACTGCCTAACATGTTCTTGAAGCAGTTATTCCTATGCCATCAATGTCTTCAATATCAGACAAGTCAGAGTTAACTTAAGGTATTTACACCTCATAGTCCGGCTCCATGGCTAAATGGTTAGCATGCTGGCCTTTGATTACAGGGGTTTTGGGTTTGATTTTTGACAGGGTCAGGGATTTTAACCATAATTGGTTAATTCTGCTGACACAGGGACTGGATGTATGTGTCGTTTTCATCATCATTTCATCCGCATCATGATGCGCAGGTCGCCTACGGGAGTCAAATCAAAAGACCTGCATCTGGGGAGCCGAACCTGTCGTCGAACACTCCCAGCACTGAAAGCCATATGCCATTTCATTGCACCTCATATTCTCTTCGTTTCTTATTGTTTTTGTAGTTTCTTGGAGCTGCAGCCACGTGCCTTAAAGGGAAATTTGCTTTGCTCATCAAGCAACGTCACTATTTTGTATCTAAGTTAACATCAAATAAATACTTTTGAACACATTATTTTTCAAAGCAATGAATCCACGTGCTACCACCGACAGGTTCATAAATACGAAGGCCATCTGGAAAGTGGTACCCGTTTGCGCAATAAAGACACAGGAGTAAATATTAACAAATATAGAAATTTTTATTGGAAAGAGCATACTTTACACTACTTCTCCACATAATTTCCAAGCAAATTTAGGCATTTGTCATAAAGTGGGACAAGTTTTTGTATTCCAGCATCATAGTCCTCCGCCGCCAGCGTATTGAAATATGTAGTCATGGCTCGTTTAAGTTTTTCAATGCTGTCAAATCTATTTCCTGCCAGAAAGTCTTTAAGCTTCGTAAAGAGATGAAAATCTGAAGGGGCCAAGTCCGGGCTATACGGGGGATGGTCGAAGGTTTCCCACTTGAATTGCTGCAAAAGTTGTGTTATTGCAGCTGCATGAGGCCTGGCATTGTCATGAAGGAGAATGATACCTGTAGACAGTAGACCTCGCCGTCGATTTTGTATTGCCCGCCGTAATTTATTTAATGTTTCACAATATGCATTAGCATTAATTGTGTCTCCACGGGCCATAAAATCAATGAGCAGTACACCTCGGCGATCCCAGAAAACTGTTGCCATGAGTTTCCTGGTGGACAGAACTGTCTTGAATTTTTTGGTTTGGTTGGTGAATGAGTATGATGCCACTCCATTGATAGTCGTTTACTCTCAGGTGATGCATAACAAACCCATGTTTCGTCCCCAGTAACGATGCGAGTCAGGAAAGAGTCTCCTTCATCGGAATAACGTCCCAGAAATGTCAGTGCAGCAGCCATACGCTTGGTTTTATGCTCCTCTGTAAGCATGCGAGATTGCATAGATTTTTGAATAATGAACAATTGTTCGAGACACATTAGGAAAATGTTCACAGAGTTCATCAATTGTGATGCGCCGATCGTTCCTCACGCATTTGTCTACTGCTCTCAGCAGCTGGTCTGTAATGACAGATGGTCTCCCTGAACGCTCCTCGTCGTGTGTTTTCCCCCTCCCCAGGTTGAAGTTGCGACACCAGTGCCGAACAGACGACTCGTCCATCACATTGTCTCCATACACCTCCATTAATTGGCGATGAATATCACAAGGTTGAACGTTTCGTGGATTAAGAAATTTAATCACGGTCCCCACTTCACAACTGGCAGGGTTCTCAATTTGTTTAAACATTTTAAACAATCACAGACACAACACAGGCAATGCTAGCGTCATGCAACCTCGCACAGAGCAGACAGACAAGCTACTGACGCGGTCTGACCTTGCCCACCGGCGAGTCGTCAGCGCTTCATGCGGCGCTAACGGGTACTACTTTCCGGATGGCCCTCGTATAATGAGCTCCCCAGTCAGTATACTACCAGTACTAAACAATTCGGATCTTTGCCATAAATACAAAAGAGTAAATCTGCATGTTTAATGGACGTAGTGATGAACGGCTAATGAACAATTTAAATTTTACACTAATATAAATGACATCATGCCTGCAAAATACCAGTCAACTTGAAACATTGCTTGTATTTTTATGCATTGAGATCACTAGATCACTGTGATTCATATCCTCAGCAGACTGAACTTGATTAACCTGGCAAATCTTGTAATGTCTAGTACTGTACATCTTATAATATGCTATTCTGTTGCTGGATACTGGTACTTCTTCAGTTTTAAACTTCCAATAGCATTGTGCAGACAAAGAATGATAGCACAATTGCTCTCTTATTTACAGTATAAAAAATGAAGTCTTTTTATAAGTATGACTAGAAATCAGTGTGTAGGTTTCCTTTGTTTTAGTATGCTTTGTTATATTTTAATGCTGGAGAAGAGAGACAGAATAGAAAATCTTGGAGAAGTTTGGTTTCCGTAAGTTTTCTTTGACAACTATAATGTTGTTTCAGTACATTATCATGTATAGGTCATCTACACTAAACCCACAAATGGATAAAGACTTACACATAAGAAATGAGGGTTTTAAGTTTTAAGAAACAAGGGCAAAAACAGAAAAGGGAAAAGGAAAAGATCTCTGACCATTGGAGTGTGATAGAACAAGAATTAAATATAGGAAATATGAACAAGGAAAGCTTCAGACACAAGGAAGTGGAAACATTTTCAGACTGCCATGTGAATAAGATTTGATTCCTTATAGTGGTGACAACAGGATGTTACTAATATGGTGATTTCTATCAAACACTCTAAGTGAAAATGTTTCTTTCTGCAATGAGAACAAACAAAAATGTAGTCTAATGCTGATAGTTTTCCAGTACAGAAAATAATAAATTTTGGCTGCCACTGGATGGAAAAATTTGGAAATATCTCTCAATAAAGTTTTGAATTGGGATCTTCTTAAAAAGTGATACCAGTAATTTTACTTAGGGCTATAAATCACTCTATTGTTATGTACCTGTATACATGGAGTTACAAACTATAAAGTTGAAAGGGATGGATATTTGTGAATAATGCAGTTAACATAGGTACTAGTTTTTCATATGATAGAATATAGAGCTACTTTCAATGTTTCACAAAGTCAAAATCAAAATGAACTTGATTCAACTAGCTTAAACCCAGAGAATTTTGTAATGTCTAGTAATAGGTTGACCTGTTGCTGGACATTCAGCCAATTCTAAGCTCCAGAGTAATATACTGTCATTAAATGAAGGTTGGTCTGAAGCAAAAAGAAGAAGAAAGAAGAAGAATCATTTTCATTTATTCATAAATTCATTCTTCATTCATAACTTCTAGTGAATTATTATCTAGCCTTAAGACCTCAGTATGAGACGACATCAAACATAATGGGCATATACATCTCCATTATCTCATTGTAAAATACATCTCGACTTTTTTCATACCTTTTTCTATTTTGTACATTATCTGTGTGTTCCTCTCTACTACTATTTCTACATGAAATTCTTTTATATTCAACATCTTCATCCTTCTGAATGCTATCATATAAGATACTTATCTGAGTGTATGTTATATAAGCTATAATAAATATATATATATATATATATATATATATATATATATATATATATATATATATATTCAGTATTTATGTACATATATATAAAACTACTTATTCCTTTTATCAATGTAATATATTCTTAAGACTTATAAATATATAAATCCATATGTCATATGGCTTTAAATATATGAAATGCATTGCTGAAAAGCAAGCATTATTGTTAATGATTCGCAAGTTGAAGTACTGGTATAATAATTTTCACTCACTGGAATTTCATGATCAAAATGAAATCCACTGTAGTGTAGTATTTTAAGCCTTATTACTTGTTAAATATATTTGCAAAGAATAAGTATTATGCAGTTTAGAATGATAATGTTACATTATAAATATTGTAAGCAATTTGTACTGACTGGTGGTGCCGTTACCATTGTTTTTCTCTTCTCAATATTAAGTATGATGTTCAACACTTCTGGTTCAAAGCTTTAATGTGATAAAAGACAAAGCAGAGGCAGTCTTGTGAGTGTCTAAATAATATATACTTCTTTTACCTGAAAAAATTATTTGATGATACTGTACTAACTTCCTTAGTTATTGATACACAAAGGGAGATATTGCTTGTTTTTCTAAAATTAAATAGATAGAAAATAGGAAACAATAACTTCTTAAAAGGGGATTTGTCAAATAGTCACAGACATTTTATGAATTCTTTGCATTTTTATTTTGGATAAGAATCAGGTGGATAGGTGCCCATATTTGAAGAAACAAGAGACTTTTAGTTTATTGTACAAGATGTGAGATCTTTTTTCAGGTTCCACTGCAAGGAAATTTAAATAAAGTTTGCTTTGGTATGTGTGTTAGGTCATCAGCCCATAAACTGGTTTGATACAGCCCTTCATGCCACCCTGTCCTGTGCTAACCTTTTCATTTCTACATAACTACTACATCCTACATTTAATCTAATCTGTTTGTCATTTTCATACCTTTGTCTACCCCTGCCGTTTTTATGACTTATACTTCCCTCAAAATTCGAACTGAACAAGTTTATGGCAGCTTAAGATGTAACCTATCATTCTGCCTCTTCTTATCAAATTTCACCAAATCAGTCTCCTCTCACCAATTTGATTCAGTGTCTCTTAATTTGTGATTTGACCTATCCATCTCACCTTCAGCATACTTCTGTAACACCACATTTCAAAAGTTTCTATTCGTTTCTTTCTGAGCTAGTTATTGTCCACGTTTCACTTCCATATAATGCCATGTTATGGACAAAAGTCTTCAAAAACATCTTTCTAATTCCTATATCAATGTTCAAAGTGAGCAAATTTATTTTCCTTAAGAAAGGTCTTCCTTGTTTGTGCTAGTCTGCATTTTATGTCCTCCTTACTTCTGCCACCATTAGTTATTCTGCTGCCCAAGTAACAATATTCATCTACTTCCTTTAAGACTTCATTTCCTCATCTAATATTCCCTGCATTACCTGACTTCATTAGACTGCACTCCATGAATGTTAAACAGTCCAGCTGCTTGGCTGAATGGTGAGCATTGTGCCCTTTCAGTTCAGATGGTTCTAGGTTTGATTCGTGGCAGGGTTGGGTATTTTGCCAGTATCTCGTTAATTCCTCTGGCTCAGGCACTGGGTATTTGTGCTTGTCTCAATGTACACTTCCTGATATACACACAATTCACCACAATATCAGCCATAGAAATAGAATACAGAATCTATCCCTCTATGCAGGGTTGGTGTAAGGAAGGACATACAGACGTAAAACAGGGCTGTGTCAACATACGCGACACAGTTCGCACCTACAACCCCACTAGGAAGTGGGGAAAAGTAGTAGAAGAATAAAAAGGAAGAAGAAAGAATGGATGGTAAACAATAAACAAATAAACAGCTTTGGATTGTGCATGGGGAAAAAAATCCCTACTTAACCAAAGTCATTCACAAGTTCTGCAATTACTTTGCAGTAGACCGAACTCGATAGCTACAGTCGCCTAACTGTGACCAGTATCCAGTATTCAAGAGATAGTGGGTTCGAACCCCACTGTCGGCAGCCCTGAAGGTGGTTTTCAGTGGTTTCCCATTTTCACACCAGGCAAATGCTGCAGCTGTACCTTAATAAATACCATAAATACCATGGCTGCTTCCTTCCTGCTCCTAGCCCTTTCCTGTCCCATTGGCATCATAAGACCTATCTGCATGAGTGCAATGTAAAGCAACTTGTAACAAAAAAAAAAAAAAAAAAAAAAAAAAAAACTTTGCAGTAGTTAGATATACTTTCCTGGGTAAATTTTTATAAACCCTAAGATGTTTGCTGCACCAGGTCATATACCATGAGCATTCACAGAGTATAACACATAGTACACATGATACACAAATATAGTTAGTTGGAGGGATACAAAACTTATTCCAACTCCCATCTAAGACTGCAATATGTGATATTCCTGCTGACTTGTGAATGTTAGAATAAAATGTCAAAGTAAGAGAAATTCTGAAACCCTTATGTAGATAGATAGAGTTCCTTATGCTTGAAAAACTAGCAACCTGAATTTAGCTTCTTCTTCTTCTTCGTCTTCTTCTTCTTCTTCTTCTTCTTCTTCTTCTTCTTCTTCTTCTTCTTCTTCTTCGAGTGTTGATCAGTTATTGGATGCTAGTGGTCCACATGGCAATTCCACTTTTTTTTTTTTTTTTTTTTACTGCAGTTTGAGGTAGTTTTGTCAATGAAGTGTTGAACCAAGTCTCCAAATTTTTTACTCAGTCAACCAAGGGCTTGTACCCTCCAACTGCCAGCTACTTTCCCATTAAGTGTAAACTGACAGAGTCCAAACCTTTCATGATGTCTCATTAGGTTTCTCAGATATTCTTTTTCTCCCTTCTTAACAGTTTGAATAATTTCTACATCCTTCTTGAGACTCAATAATACTTTATGATTTGTTATGTCGTCTGTCCAGGAAATTTTTAATATGCATCTGTAAACTCACATCTCAAATGGTTCTAATCTTTAAGTAGTTGCAATCAGCAGCCATATTTCTACACCATACAGCAAGATGTGAAGATGTAGCATTTCATCTATCAAAGTTTATTTTGAATGTTCAAATGGCAACTTTTCAGAACAAAACTATTCTTGACAAAGGTATTTCATGTCTGTTCTATTCAGCATTTGATTTTGACTGATTGGTCTCAGTCCGAATTCAGAGAGCTCTCTAGGTATTTAAACTTCTTCACTCTCTCAGTTTATGTTTTATTTAGAAATAGATTTCTTGAAATGTTTTGTTGTTTACTAGTAAACATAATGTTTGTCTTTTTGTCATGATTTTTTGAACCATAGAGGGCACTTACTTCTGATATCTTAACCATAAGTTGTTTTGGATCTTTCAAGATATCATCAAGATATCATCAAATACAATTGTGCTATCTGCATACCTGATATTATTGAGATGCTCCACACAATTAATATAAATATAATAAATAGAATGTAAATAGAAGAGTACTCAAGACAAAACACACCTTTGTCAGACTCCAGACTGGATGGCAGTCTTTACCTCAACTAGTTAGATTTTTGATTCTAGTATAACTCCTTAATAATACAGTCAAGTTAAAAAAGAGAGAGAGGAACAAGGAAGTAACACATAATAGTACGAACATAATGGCAGTCCAGCATGGGAGGAGCAAGCAACAGAAATATGAGAAATACAAGAAAACACAAAAGAACAATGTCAATTCTGTCATCAAATGGATGGGCTCTCTCCTCACCAAACTCAGTTCTTCTAAATCCATCTCTTCTCAGCCCCTGATGAGCTCATTTCTGGTTCCCATTTCTTAATAATACATATATCCTTATAATAAAATCCAGTTTCTTTGAGGATGTGTATCAATTTATAATTTTAACCATAATAGGTAGGTATTTGTATTTGTTCCTGTACTGACTAGTCAAAAGCTATTAAAAGCTATTTAAAGATCAAAAGGAGAAAAATAAATTTGCAGTTCTAACTTTTCGAAGAAAAAAAAAAATCAGAGAAAGGAATATCAATATCGCATACAAAACTGATAATAACACTAATAAGATCATTCAGATAAAATTGAGAATAAATGTTTATTTAATAAGTCAGGAATTTACAAATTGACATGCCAATCACATAAGCAGCGATACATAGGACAGCCTGGAAGAAGTTTGGCTAAAAGGTACAAAGAACATGTTAATGCAGTCAAACATAAAAGATATTCGGCAATGGGAGAGCATACGGTTAGAGCCCTGCACGGATGTGGATGTCCACGGATTTGCAGATATCTGCATAGTTAGTGTCTTGGTAGATACAAACTGTATGGTAGTGTAGGTAATTTTGCTGATCATTTCTAAATAATGACGTTTATGTATTTTCACGTAAGTATACTCTTGTTTTTGCTTGTAGTTAGGTGACCCTTGACATTGGTATGGGAAAATGGTGATACATAAACAGCCTTGAGTCCATAAAGCCATAAATCTGACCTAAGCCTAACTGGCTCCTGCCCGCAATTAATGGAAGGAAGGAATAAAGGTCAATACATCGGGAGTTGTCGCAAGAGAAAATCCCTCATAAACCTGCGTCAGTAGGGGAGTCTGGTGCCAGGTGTCAGTCCCATTGTATTCTCTTAACAGATCTAACCGTTTCAATACCTTGGGTGTAATATACTGTAGTTAAATATTTAAATTATCTGCGGATAACCATTCCGCGGATGCGGATGAGGGTGCAGATGAAGGAAGTGCAAATGCGGGTATTATTTTGTGTATCCGTGCAGGGCTCTACATATGGTTGAAAAGATTCATAAATTTACAAACATTTCTAATGACATGGAATTAATACATTCGGCCAAAAAAGGAATATTTGTGAATGTTTAGAAAGTTTAGAAATTTATCTTGCTCAAAAACATCACTTTGAATCAAGTTTGAATGAAAGAAATATAGATGGGACCCGTTGTATAAACTAGAATTTAATCGTTTAAGGAAGAAAGGAAAAAACAAGAAAAATATAAAACTTGAAGATCTTAAATTTATTTAGGTATTCTCATTCAACATCATCTAAATATTAAAATTTTATAATGATAATTTTCTTAATACATCACTAATGTTATTCATTTATATGGTGAATTATGATATAATACTTCTTTAAATTTTGGGCTAAATAAAAGAAAGTGTTATATTGTTTTTATTCTTTGATTGGACTTCGCTGATGAAGGGAATGTAGTATGTTCGTGAAACATGTATACATATATAATTTTCAATTATAAAAGCTTCAATTTATAATGTCGTACAGTATAAAAGGCTTTTCCATAATTTACAAAGCAAGTCAATTTAACACAGTTTAATTTACATCTTGACATCATTGAAGCCACCTGGTAGCCACGATCATTAAAGCATCAAGTCTATACGGTCTAACCCCATGGTAAGTTGGTTCGAGCCTCGTTGGTTGAAATTATGTTCTCCATCAGAATGTTGGCCGGCAGGGTAGGAGAGGTGGTGGTATACATATTTTAATCACTTGACTGCGTGCCAAATACCTGGATTCAATTCTGAACCTCTCCACAGTATGCATATGGAGTGAGAGCATGTGACACTTTTGATGGTGATTCATCCATTGGATGGAGACATTAAGCCTTCAGCAAACCTCATTTCATCTTCTCCCTTCCTACTATATCATATATCACATCATTTATTTAATCTCTGTAACACTTCTGAAAGGTTGAGATCAGCTAGGGCATCCTGTTGTAAAATGTCACTAAGAAGATTCATCTTACTTCATACCCGACCTCACAGAGAAACAGGACAAGGGTTGGACATACATATACAAACATCTCAACAACTTTGAAGTAACCTGCATTAAAAATATCACTTCTCAAGTACCAAGAGCATTCTTGAGGCTCAAATGAGTGTTAGATATTTATTTTTTGCTGTGATGATGCATGCAGCAGTGAATTACTTAGAGGAAGGGTTTTTTTTTTTGCTAGGGGCTTTATGTCGCACCGACACAGATAGGTCTTATGGCGACGATGGGATAGGAAAGGCCTAGAAATTGGAAGGAAGCAGCCATGGCCTTAATTAAGGTACAGCCCCAGCATTTGCCTGGTGTGAAAATGGGAAACCACGGAAAACCATTTTCAGGGCTGCCGATAGTGGGATTCGAACCTACTATCTCCCGGATGCAAGCTCACAGCCGCACGCCTCTACGCGCACGGCCAACTCGCCCGGTAGGAAGGAAGGTTTTTAAAAGGTGGCTCATTAGACTTGTAGTTCTATTCCCCACATTCCTTGACAGCATATTTCTTAGGAATAGGGATGAAGGTAGAATATAGCCATTCTTTTGGAATGTTAACAGTGTTGTATATATTATAAAAGAGTTGTGATGATGCTGATGGTTCTGTTATCTAACAGCTTCAAAAGCACTGCCAGGACCCCATTCAGTCCTCATATCTTTCTATATTTTCAAAACCTCTTCCTTGGGAATACAGAGCCAGATACAGAACTGATATCATCGAATGCATCTTGTCTTTTCCATCAGAAAAGTTTTTCTATGTACCTTTTCCTCCCCTTTGTCCACAATAATATGACAATTTCTGATCTACAAGTCTCAGTACTGTCTTATGCAAGTTTATTCAAACAGCCTTCTTAACCCTTGTATAAATATTAAAGCCATATTACATTTCTCTAGAACTTCTTTTTTTACATTTTGATTTCAACCATTCTCCTTTCACCTTAATTTTTCCTCTTTAATTTCCTGTCAATAGTTTTGCAACTAATTCAGCTAATATTTTTAAGCTCACATCTTTTCCACCATTTGGAGAATTTCTTCAGCCATCTATTCCTGTTTCTTATTAGATTTTTAGATGTCTTTGTGCAATTTTTTAGTACGTTTTCTAGCTTCCATGCAACTGTTTGAATTTCAGAGCAATTTGGCTCACTACAATGAAGAAAATGATTATTAAGATTACATCACTTTGATTACATAATTTGATTACATTATCCTTCAGGAAATGGATCTCCACTTTTGTGTTGATGCCAGTAGATTTTATTAATACTTTTAATTTGTATTAACTGCAGCAAACACTGGCATATGATCAAATCCAATATTAGCAGCACGACAAGTTTGTAATGGAGAGGAAACTGTTGCAAAATCTCTTATTAACCAAGATGAAGTCAATTTGATTCCTTATAATCCTCATAGTCAGCTGGCGATCTCCACTGTTGACAAAAAGGCAACAGAAGGAATGTATTTAGTCAATCTTTTTGTACCTGTCTATAAGGACAATATTAAGGTAGGCCTCCTAAAAAATCAAGAATGACAAATATGTTTGAATTTCCTGAGGGTTCTTAGTCACAATTCAGGGAAGAGCCTCTGTGGCTCAGACGGCAGTGTGCCGACCTCTCACCGCTGGATACCGTGGTTCAAATCCTGGTCACTCCATATGAGATTTGTGCTGGACAAAGCGGAGGTGGGACAGGTTCTTCTCCAGGTACTCCGGTTTTCCCTGTCAATCCCCAGTTGGGTCAAAAATTTTAATCCGGTCCAATATATTTCTCTGGCTCAGAGACTGGTTGTTTGTGTTTGTCTTAATATACACTTCATTACAAAAACACACACAGTGCACCATACCACTATCAACCACCACAGGAGCATAAAACAGTGAAAAAATCTGCACTTGGCTATAAAACTGGGCTAGATTCACATCTTTTGCCAATCCCAGGTAATTGGGAAAAGATGAGGAATATTATTATTATTTTGTGGCATGCACATTTGGAAAAGCAATTTATATCTAAAAAGAAGAAAAACATATTCAACAAATTTGTGATATCTCATGCTTGTAGTATTTATTCTATACCAGTTCTTCTTTTAAGCAAAACACTCCATATTTTTTTGGAAACAAGACAATATCTCCAAATAAAAAAGAAAGAGAGACGCTAACATTTTTTAGAAAATAATTATTTGGTATAGAGAATATCCAAAAATCTTAGCATGTACTATATTTGAAAATCTTTATGAAGCAATGTATCTTATATTGTGTCTGAAAGTAAAATGTTGTTTTCTTACGGAAAAGACAAGAATAATAGTGAAAATGATGCAGTTCTGCTACCAGTCAATAACTGATTACTTATGATTGAAGTTGTATACTTTGAGAAGGAAAACACCACAAGCTGCCGCTGAATGTCATGTCTTGATGTATCAATGTATTTCTGTTAGTCTACCTGTAGTTCAAATCGTGGTAACTGGAGAGCACAATGCACGGTGGTTGATATCAATGTACATAATAGTAGAATTGCATGATGCTGTGTATGTATGCACCCTTATTATTGTAATTCATTTTGTACATGGACAGAAGTTTGATATTTTGATTCATTCTGATTTTATTAATGTTAGTTGACATGGTAAATATGTTTGGCATAAATATATTTTTATTTCATAACACATGGTGTCACTGGGCTGATTGTACTGTTACAATATATTCTCAATTCCTGTATTTTGTCTTGCGAAGGGTCCAATAATTCAAATATAATACATTATAATGAGCATGTCAATTTCATATTAATGAATTTATATTTTGAAATTTCTGTTTTGGTGCATCTAAAATATATTCTTCAATATAATTTCACTGAATATATCTTTGATTCAATCCATTTTCCCCACTTTTCCTCATCATTATTTGTTAAGATGCTGTATAACAACTATTGAAAACAAGGGCAAATACAGTTTCGACAATGTGGAATAGTAAAATGTTATATTAGCACGATAAATTGTTAATTAGTGTGTCATAGCATATTGATGTCGTGGTACATCAATGTACTGTAGTGAAAATAACACCACCATTTCTATCACTGATTAGACTTGTATATAGACTATATTTACTCAACACTCGTACACTAACACTTAAAATATATAAACAGTAATTTATAATAGATTTCTGAAACTGTATCGATATGGTACAACTAATCTATGATAGTTTGTTATATTGACAACTGACTGACAACACATCACTCTACTAAACTATGACTGGTTTGCCACAGCAGTATCAGAAACACAACCTCATAATTCTCCTTCAAGAACTCACTCCAAAAATACTTACCTTAATAGATCATGTTGATCCACCAACATTGCAGTATCAAAACAACTGAACTACAGTACTGTACTGACTTGCATTTCTGTACAACTCATATAGGTACTAGCTATGATTCTAGATTCTAGATAATTCTGCTTTCTTACAACATAGTATTACTACAAGATACCTGGGAGATTCTCTGATTATGTCAGGAAGCCCGAGGCAAGTTCCTCTTCTAGAAGGATCATGAAACAGGTTTGGCACTGTGGCATATAACCTAAAGATATCTACAAACGTCTATAATATTACAGAACATGTCCTTGGTAGGTACATGAAGATTCCAGAGATTACTTACTTTAACGCACACACCTCTGGGGTTTTCCCTGAGCAACTTGGGAGACATGGATGGTTATTTACAGTGGGAAACGTTATGTAACCTAACTTCCCTTGAGTTAATATACATGTAACCAGAAATTTCCTGAATGACTTTGAACACATCAAAAATTATTTGCAAGTGGAAAACATAGCCTAACTTTTAATACATGAACTACAACGTGATTGCACCTAAATACATACGGCAACCTAGCCCATAATACATGAAAAATTGCTTTCAATTACACATGTACGTTAACCTACCTTTTTCCAGTATGAATCATTGAATGTCAAATTCATATTAATGAATTCATATTTTATAATTTAACAAATACAGTTGCTGAATTATTTTAGTAATAAATCAAAGGAATTTAAAAATTTCATCCAGTCGAGTGGTGTAGGGGAGGATACCATCGCACTTGCCCCAGTGAATTGCAACTAAGGAGTTTCTCTTCAAAAGGTACTATTTCCACTTCAACAAAATATAGTATTTCACAAGGATACTGCGTGGTATTGTTGTAGTGTTGCATAACTCTCAATAATTTTATACTTCATTTGTCATCTTTTCTTCCCATTTTGTTGTTTAATAAACCTAACATATACTGTACACTAACCACTATACCACAGAGGTGGACAGAAAAAATATGCCGTAATTAATGTATTGGTCTGCCTCTGTGGTGTAATGGTTAGTGTGATTAGCTACCACCTCCGGAGGCCTGGGTTCGATTGCAAACTCTGCCACGATATTTTGAAAAGTGGTAAGAAGCCTGGAACAGGATTCACTCAGCCTTGGGAGGTCAACAGAGTACAGCATGTTCTATTCACTTCTCAGCCATCCTTGAAGTGGTTTTCGGTGATTTCCCACTTCTCCTAACACAAGTCCATGGCCGCTTCTTTCCCTTTTTCTTGTCTATACCTTTCAAACTTACAATCCCGTCACAAGGGCCCTGTTGAGCTGGCGGGTGAGGCAGCCTGGGAGAGATACTAGTCCTCCTCCTCAGTAAAATAAAATGAAATGGCGTATGGCTTTTAGTGCCGGGAGTGTCCGAGGACAAGTTCAGCTCGCCAGGTGCAGGTTTTTTGATTTGACTCCCGTAGGCGACCTGCGTGTCGTGATGAGGATGAAATGATGATGAAGACAACACATACACCCAGCCCCAGTGTCAGCGAAGTTAACCAATTAAGGTTAAAATTCCCGACCCTGCCGGGAATCGAACCCGGGATCCCTGTGACCTAAGGCCAGCACGCTAACCATTTAGCCATGAAGCCGGACTCCTCCTCAGTAGTATCTCGTGATCCAAATTCTCACGCACCAGTACACTGAACGTGAGACGGTAGAGTTGTGGTCCCTCGCAGAGTCCGATGGAAAAAACAGACCCAGGACATTAAACGGATTAAGAAAGTAAGAAGAAGGAAGAAAGGAATTAGTACTACGACCTATTTTATTACTGTATATAAAACAATTCCTTCTGATTTAGGTCACTTACAGTACATTTGTTATAGTAGGGTATGTGCTAAATAAAATTCAAGGTAATTTGACTTGGAGAAATGGATTTTATTGAGCATTTTATTTATTACATTTCATTACCAATGATTTCATGGTAACTGTTCGAAAACCGGGCAAGTTGACCATGCGGTTAGAGGTGTGCGCCTGTGAGCAGATGGTGGGTTCGAATCCTGCTGTCGGCAACCCTGAAGATGGTTTTCCATGGTTTCCAGTTTTCACACCAGGCAAATGCTGGGACTGTACCTCAATTACCTCCTAAGCTGCCGAATAAAATTTGGAGCTTTACTGTGAAAATGCTCAATTAAGTAATGAAAAATGAATATTTAATTTTACCTCAAACAACTTGATTTTCTTTTTAAATAAGTGTAACAAACTACCTAAAAGTAATATTTTGAGAATAATATTGACATTCTGCAAAAGTACATAAAAAATTAGGAAAAAGGTCAAAATTTACTTCTGTGTTCATTTAATAGTAACTAACTGTTCTTCTTTACAGAATTACTCTAGAAATCTAGGAGGTACTAATGTAACATAAATATCTGACATCAAGGAAAATACACTGAATATATACACTGCAAACAGACAATACCAATTATCAAAACTATACAATAATTATAGTGTACAGTTATTGTACTCAGAAAATATGGAACTAAGCGATGAAAAGTGAATCAAATAAAACAAATAACGTGATTGGCTTATCAAATGAATATTAGAAATCATACAAAATTAATATTTTAAGAATATTCATACCACATGATTACACTGTAAAGAACCAATTGTGAAAAAATATATTTTGTTAAAAAATGACTGGAACTGTTGTTCATGTTCTCAGAAATACCCTACAACACTACAAGTAATATTGTAACATACGTATGTGACACTATGGAAGGAAACACTGTGTATACACTGCAAAAAACCAATAGAAATTAGGCCTATACAAAAATTATAGACATATAGTTCAGAAAAAGAGTTCCAAATCTTTGAATTCTACTTTCTACCAACTCCTGAATTAGTTACTCTGTTCTGTTCACCGAGATAAATATGTCCAACTCTGATCCACTACCACGTCACAGAGAAAATCGTCATCTTCCTCCGTGTCAGTGTCTGACATACTTTCGTCCTCGGGTTTCCTTTTCTTTGGCTGCGCACTAATTATGTCCTGAACTCACCTTGTGCAGTGTAAATTACGATTTTGAAACTTACATGTGGTGTAGTGGTTAGTGTGATTGGCTGCCACCCCCAGATGCCCGGGTTCGATTCCCGGCTCGGCCACGAAATTTGAAAAGTGGTACGAGGGCTGGAATGGGGTCCACTCAGCCTCCGGAGGTCAACTGAGCAGAGGTCGGTTCGATTCCCACCTCAGCCATCCTGGAATTGGTTTTCCCTGGTTTCCCACTTTTCCTCCAGGCAAATGCCGAGATGGTACCTAACTTAAGGCCGCGGCCGCTTCCTTCCCTCTTCCTTGTCTATCGCTTCCAATCTTCCCATCCCCCTGCAAGACCCATGTTCAGCATAGCAGGTGAGGCCGCTTGGGCGAGGTACTGGTCATCCTCCCCAGTTGTATCACCCGACCCAGAGTCTGAAGCTCCAGGACACTGCCCTTAAGGCGGTAGAGGTGGGATCCCTCGCCGAGTCCGAGGGAAAAACCGACCCTGGAGGGGAAACAGATAAAGAAGAAGATATGTGATTAAAATACACCCACTTCCACATACAACGATACGAACAATACACTAGCGGGCGGAAAGAACGGCGTAACCCGGCGTGACTCGCGCCAAATCGCGCCATTTAAAACCGACCTCCTTCGTTCCGCCAGTAGGCAGCAGCAGGCCGTAGACCAGTGCAAACGCTATTTTCCCTCTTTTTCCACTCAAGTCGAACATGGCATCACGTGGTAATAATATTCTGAAGCCGTGGACTAAAGTCGAACATGGCAGCATAGGAGTTAGGTCCCCGACCGCTTACTTCCACCTCCTAGGCCTTTCCTATCCCATCGTCGCCATAAGACCTATTTGTGTCGGTGCGACGTGAAGCCACTAGCAATAATAATAATAATAATAATAATAATAATAATAATAATAATAATAATAATAATAATAAGTCAAGTGTGGTCTCGGGGTAATGCACTGGAGTGCGAATTCGGAACACTTGGATTTCGATTCCCGGTCGGGATGACGATTTTTAATGAATAATAAATTAATATAACTTTGAATAATAGAGTTCCAAGGAAGTGAGAGGTGCAGAGGAGCCACTTGGATACAACACCTGCGTAGAATGTGTCATGGACGGCTTCAGGAACTTAGAATGAATTATCAGAAATATGGCGGATGAGGAAATATGAAGTAAGGAATTCTGAAAAAAAAAAAAAAAAAAAAAAAAAAAGGCAATATCCAGGAAATTGCTGAGAAGAAATACGATATGAGTAAGGAAAGGTGTTCAAGGGTTGAATTGAAAAGGGGGTAGCGCCTGTGAGATAGGCAATCCGCTCAGCAAGTGTATTTTAGACAGCTGGGGTAATGGCATCGGTTTCACCTCTGGGGTCGGACGACCACTGCCTTCGACGTGTTCCCAACCACAAATCGCTCTTGGACCTACATTTATCAACAGACCAGAAATCCACGATTTGTTTCAGGTTACTGACTGGTGGCAAGCGATTACATGCTCACGCATGCGCACTAAAGTATATTGGTTCTTTTGAACCACTGCCTCCGTAATATACAGGCCGTACTGTAGGAAGCGCGCCAAGCCAATCAGCTGATCAATTGAGGCGAGATAAGCGAGTGTTACAAATTGTACTTGTGAATGTAATCCATAAGGTGGGGGCATTCTTAGGATAATTGTGACCGTTGAGAGACAACAATTTATATTGCATGTTTTTTCTTTAAATGTATCACATCACGATTTACGTAAACACAAGTTATTAAGATAATGAGAATTTATAGTTGGTATCTTCACGTGGTGAGTAATGTAAATTCAAGGGACGTAATACTTCTCGTGTAATTTATTCATTTAATTGTTATCGCATAACACGTTTTTGTGGAAATATAATGTGCTACATATTTAAATACAGCGTGTGAAAGTTCGCATTTGCCATAATGCTAAGAACTTGTGCGTACCACGGCAAAAATACAACCATACAAGTAAACAGACATTAATATTTTCATTTTCTTCGTTTGGGGACAGGTTACCTTTATGAAAAACGAAAATCCCAACCAAAAATTACCTGTTACGAAGAATAAAGGTGTATGTTTCACTCATTTTCCAGAGCTGATGATGAGTTCTGCTTTTGACTTTCTTGTTACACAGATTTACAGCAGAGCGTTTTATTGCTGATACAGAACAAGTATAAATGTGGACAGTAACCAATGAAACCTACATATTGTTATTTCTTGGGTTCGTAATGTTGAGTACGCGCTGCCTTTTCTCCCCAAATTTAATGCGAGTAAAAACCATTCCTCGGCAGTTTCCGTGAATATGGGAAGAAACTAATAAATAATAATGTTATTTGCTTTACGTCCCACTAACTACTTTTAAGGTATTCGGAGACGCTGAAGTGCCGGAATTTAGTCCCGCAGGAGTTCGTTTACGTGCCAGTAAATCTACCGACACGAGGCTGACGTATTTGAGCACCTTCAAATACCACCGGATTGAGCCAGAATTGAACCTGCCAAGTTGGCGTCAGAGGGCCAGCGCCCCAACCGTCTGAGCCACTTATCCCGGCAGGAAGTAACTAATAGATCTGGCTAATCACTGCATTAATATTTCGGAAAACATGGGCTATTCCTAAACAAAAAATGATACAAATGTTTGTACGGAATAAAGGGTCTTGATAAAGTCCTCGAAGGATAGTGCCAGAAGTGTCAACAACAACAAAAAACCAAGAAAGCTACTGTATTTATGGCCATCTAGAGGTATGGAAGTATAGTTTATTACTGCACGTTTGTTGTCTCCATATTTGTAATAATGCATAATAATTATTTGTTGGATACATTGACGAGTAAAACACTGAAGCTTTGACCGCGTAGATCGCACTTCAAACCTACTTCTCTTAAATTTACATAGACCTGACTTACGGGTTATGATGCGATTACAGGTTAGTGATCTCACCTGTAATATTAATGCAACATTTGTAAACATTTCATAATTACAAAAGGTACAAACGCATCATGTCCTTGCATTGCACGGATCGGACGGAGGAAACAGTTCGCCTCTTTGTGTGACGTCATCGGAGGTACAGTACGGCCTATACATCACGAAGGCAGTGTTTGAACCATCACAGTCATTTCCAGTTTCACAGATACCAACACGGCTTCCGGGAGATAGTGGGTTCGATTCCCGGCTCTGCCACGAAATTTGAAAAGTGGAACGAGGACTGGAACGGGGTCCACTCAGCCTCGGGAGGTCAAGTGAGTAGAGGCGGGTTCGATTCCCTCCTCAGCCATCCTCGAAGTGGTTTTCCGTGGTTTCCCAGTTCTCCTCCAGGCAAATGCCGGGATGGTACCTAACTTAACGCCACCGCCGATTCCTTCCCTCTTCCTTGTCCTTCCAATCTTCCCATCCCCCGACAAGGCCCCTGTTCAGCGTAACAGGTGAGGCCGCCTGGGCGATGTACTGGTCGTTCTCCCCAGTTGTATCCCCGACCAAACGTCTCACGCCCATGAGGTGGCAGAGGTGGGATCCGTAGCTCAGTTTAAGGGTAAAACCAACCCTGGAGGGTAAACAGATTAAGAAACAATTTATTGCGCTGACGTCACTACTTAGTGATGTCTAAACGACTTCCGTTATCAGACCCTGTTGTAGGTTTTATTTCATTACTTCTAGTCATCTGTCCATATAGTAATTATTCTTGTCGTGTAACTTCAGGTACCGTAATTATTCTTTTGTGAAGGCAGAAATATATCACGTTAAGAGGATAAGAATCGCCACTACCTGCTTATTTGTGTTTGTGTTAAAATATTCAATAACTTCTCGCGATGATTTCGTAGGTTTGTCATCTTATCCCAAACGATAGATTACCTCTAAGGTAAGTACGAGTATAAGCATCACGGAAGCCTGTATCAAATATGGAGTTTTCCGGATATGATCCTTACACCATGGGCTAAAATCT